>NC_066582.1:113853504-113951004 GCF_024323335.1 Lathyrus oleraceus
TATCTTAAATGGGTGAACCTTGAAAGATTATGCATATTCGTGCCATACCCTGAATTAACTGCTATTTTGTTCTGTGCTTGACATTAGCTATTTTTCCCTCTGTTTTTGTTTTGTTGTTACAACAACTCTGTCTTGGCTTATTTTTCATTCCTCTTATCTTTCACTTAAAGCAGTTCTTCTTACTTGTATACTTAATGTTAAGAATGTGTGATTGGGCCTAACTCAACCCTACAAAACCGGTTGATAGAGTGAGGATTGCCCTCATTTATAAACTCATGTTCAGACCATATATTGTCCGATGTGGGACTCTTAACACACCCCCTCACGCCCAGGACTGGACATCTGGAGCGTGGAAATAAATGGTGGGTGGCCCGATAGCGGAAACCATAGTAGGTGGCCCACCGGATCTTAGACGAGGCTCTGATACCATGTTAAGAATGTGTGATTGGGCCTAACTCAACCCTACAAAACCGGTTGATAGAGTGAGGATTGCCCTCATTTATAAACTCATGTTCAGACCATATATTGTCCGATGTGGGACTCTTAACACTTAACAAGGTTGATTAGCATTAATATAATGTCATGTCATGTATTACATACAATCCACATATACTTATGACATGTGATATTTATTTTTCAAGGGCTGATGACGTCTCTGTCTGTTTAGCCCTTCTTATTCTCCAAGGATCTTTTTTTTTCCTTTCGGTTGAGGGTTTAGGAAACATAGCCTGACACGGTCTTACTCTGGTTGTCCCCTTTTCACTGTACCAATGATGTAATGATCAAATCTGGATAATATCTTGCAGCAAGAAGATATCCGAAATTATATTGACAACTCAATTAAACATGGCGCTCCACTTTCAACATTCCGTAAAGAGCGTATTGGAGGTGATTCAAACGGAATCTCTTATTGGTAATATACTTTTGCTTTCCCTTCATCATGGTCAAGATTTGGAATATTATATTATGAAGTTATTGTACTTGTAAGTCTTTATAGTTTTATTCATTTGAAATTTGATTAGTGCAGGTATGAAGATGACCCCGTGATTGGTCATAGGTTGTATAGAGAAATAAGGAAAACTGAAGTGATTCAACCAAGGAAAGGGAGATCAAGAGGTTCCCAGGTTCTTTCTAGTACGTCATATCAGTGGGAAGCAGTTGCAACCAATTTTGATGAGTTTCAAGATGTTTCTGTAAGTTGCTGCTTTAGGTGGTTGATCTATATTCTTCTTAGTTACAACTTTCCATGGGACAGTGAACATGTAGTAATTGTTGGGTTGATTGCTTGGTGTTGGTGTTATAGATTGTTGAGCCAGATAATGAATCACTTAAAAAGTTTAATGGTAAATACATATTAGTCTCGTTTTGTTGGGAACCACATAATTATTCCTAATTTTATTATTAGGAATCCCAACTTATGTTAAAAGCAAACTTTATTAAAATATATAACTGTAATATAGTAGGAATTCCAAATTGCGAATTGTCTATGAATTACAAATATGTTAAATTCATAATTATTTGTCAGACTCTGCTTAATAAATCACAACATCGTGTTTATAATCACCCTAGATTCTTAAAGATTGTAGTATTAATATTTGTTTCATTTCATTATTCAATTTTTCAAAACTGCTAGCTAATAAATCATTAGTCAATGCCATTTCACAAGGCTGCAAATAAACTACTAGCATACTGAAACTATTATGGACATGCTGAAAAAAGTGGCTGAATAGAATTTGACTTAACCTGATTAAAGAAATTATCTGCAAGAATTGTTCATGGGTTCGCATTATTGATTGAAACCTTTTTCTTATGTGCTCAAAAAAACTATATTTCTCTAGAAAGAGAAATTTACTAAAGCTTTCAGAAGTAAGGCAAGTTCAAGAAAAATGACGGCATACCCTTTTGGATGCTATCCTTTTTGATATTGTGGGGGAAAAATACCTTGTGAAAATTATCAGAGAATCTCACCTAATAAATGCCAGCTTGATTTCTGGAAAATTATCGGTTTTAGTGGTTCTAAACAAGGGCTTGCAAAATCTTTTGCAATTTTGGGATATTTTGCTCTCATAAAAACAATAAATCTGTACAACTTTGTTCAGCATGTTTCATAACTAATACCTAACTCAGATGTTTAATGGGGAAGCAATTGTCATGTTCGTTTATTTGATATTCTAGACTTGATCATTGTTATTTTATTTTATACGTAACATTTCAACACGCTGATATTTGTTTGCATCCAGATGAATGGTGTTTCGCCCTTTTTTCTCTTCATTTTTTGTTGTCTTAGGATAAAAAACCAAAGAAAAGAATTGGATACCCTTTCCGCAGCTTTTATTTCAAATTGCGTATGCTTTTTCTATATGAATTAATCAATTCTTTCACCTGTTTATGCAGGAGAAGCTTTTCTCAAGTAAAAACAGAACAGAGACTTCTGTGGGGAAAAAGCTGAAGATAGACATGCTTCCTGAAATTGAGAAAGTTCACAAGGTACTCTAGGGTTGAGAAATCTAACTAGAATTGGTATTCCAAGAATTTAACTCAAAAGTGTGCTGTTTTTTTTGAAAATTAAAAGATTCTTGATTCGTGCTTCTTTAAAGGATCTTAGTCACATTTTTAACTGATACAAAATATCTTCTCACAGAAAAAAGAAAGGTTGCTGAAAAAGCAGCACAGAGAAGCTCTTCTTCTTGATAATTACCTGGTTGCTGACGCGCTTTCTTCTGGGCGTGCACTTCGTGACAGGAAACCTGTGACTTACACTTTCGGTAAGAGCAAACAGTTTGATTTTAACTTGAACCAACATTTTCATGGTATTGGTAGTAGTTGATGCCTATATTACACGAGGATTTGGATTTGACTGGGGACTTTTCCCTTTTTTTCTCATATTCTTTATACCAGTTTTACCATTTAAACTAGTCTGCACTCCTCCTTTAAAATGTTGGAATGTCTCTAAAAAAATCATAATATCTTAATTATATCTTTGATATTTTAGGTTTGTTCTGGAAATGATAGCCTAGTACATGGCCTCATTACTAGGATAATAGGATGATTGGATCAGTTTTTTGTAATGCATTACCATAAAATAATAGAATAGTAGTCTTGACTGGAGTCCTTATTTCCTCTTTTTCCTACCTAAAAGTTGGATTTTATTACTGTTGTTGGGTCCATTTCCTTATATTGTTTGAAAGGACCTGAGCTGGATCCATTAATCCATATCTACATCATGTCTTTTGGGTTAATCTACTGAAACTTTCTGGTTATACCGGCCTATGTGATAAATGTCTTGAATTTTTCCTATCCACGACGGTCAGCCCTTTTCAACATTGTAGGTTTTCTAAACAAAAATAAATTTTTTATATTATACTTGGTTTTGGGTAATATAAGGTGAAATTTAGTGTAATGGTAAGGTTGCACTTGATACCCTATGACATGGTGTTCACTGATTTTAGTTGTAGAAGAAACAACTTCTCCGGTGCTGCCTTGCCCTCCACGATATCACAATGGTCTTAGACTAATGAGTTGGGCTACCTTTTTCTTTTTTAAATCTTGTTGGTTAAATATCCAACAAAGAAAACACGCAACATTGATGGTTAAATATCCAACAAAAAAACGTAACATTGATTGCATCCTACCATCATGGTGGTGATATGTGGCGAGGCAATTAAAAATGAATAAATTTAGTGTCATTTTTGTTTTTGTTTGGATGTGAATCATCTACTATGTGCTTGTTTACACTAACCTAACTTTTGCCACTATTGTCGTTGCAGATGATTATGATCGGTCCATCAATGAGGCAATAAAAGTAACCAAGTAATATGCTAATACCCTTTCTCTCTGTATTTGTGTGTGTGTCGATCAGTCACTCATTCACTCATATTGTGTACTCATGGCATATGTATTTGTTTCCTCCATTGTCAGGCGGAAACAGTCATCCCCAGAGCCTATGCCCAGGAGAGAACCAGTACCAAAGCCTGAAGTTTTGACTAATGGGAACCATGGTCCTTCACATGCTGCACAAGAGCAGAATTTTACTATCTCATCTCCAGAATCACTTGACTCTGATGATGATGATGATGATGATGATGATGAATATGATAATACTGACAATTTGGACCGAAGGTGTGTAGTATTTGTTTCTTCAAAATCTGTTGTGATGCCTTCTATCAAAATTTTGACAAATAGTTTATTTTTAACAACAGTGGTCGTCGAAGAAGGAAACCTAAGCGGTATTCAGAGAATGAGTTTGTTGAAGAAGTATCAGATTATGAGGCAGAGTTTGAAAGTGATGATGATATTGTTGGAGAGGTTGTATATGATGAAGAATATCTCAAGAAACGTAAGCAGAAAAGGAAGCATTCTAGCAGCTCTGAAGGAGATGAAGAATATCAGTGGGATGATGATAATTTAGAAGATGAAGAAGAAGAGGAAGAGGATGAAGACGACGACTCGGCAAGCATGAGTGAGGATAGTGACAAACCCCGCAAAGCCAAACGATTGCCTGGCCGAACTAGGAGGGAAACTAAACTCAGGTCTGTGGGTGAGATTCAATCAAGTCCAAGACGCAGTAAGAGGGCAACTAGAAATCGTATAAATTACAAACAATACGAGTTGTCAGATTCAGAAACCGAGTTCATCAAACCCGAGAAATCTAATGCATCAGCTGATCATTCAGATCCCAGTGAGAATGAAAATGAGAATGCAAACGAGAATGATAATGAGAATGGGGAATATATGGTGGAAAGTGAAGATTCAGATAGCGTTGAAGACGAAGATCAGGAAATGAAAGTAGACGAGCCTGTCAGTGTTCCTTACCCTGCAGTAGAAGAGAATGAACCAAATCAGCCTCCTGAAAAGTCAAGTAGTCCTCCCGGTCAAGATGAAGTCGAGGGCACGGGAAAGAGACGCTTCCTTGATTTGAACGAGCTTGCCCCTAGTCCTGGATTTGATGATGGTCCAAATACAATAATGAAAGACGAAGACAATGATTACTGAAGCTTCTCCCTCTTCTGTATGAGTGCAGGGATTATAGTTTTCTATCTATCAGGGAAGAAGCCTATGTGTGTGATAATAGAATTATAAATTTTGTTATAAGCCCCAGAGGAAGTTATTAGCAGGTCTCCTCCTATGGCATAATCTGAGCAGCCGCCGGTGCATGATTTACCGCCAGAAACAGTGAGTATGATAAGCTATGTAGATTAGTTAGTTAGTTATTTTTTTCTTCTTCTTCCAGAGGGTCCATCAAAATGAATGAGAAATTGTTTCGGGTTATTTATTTAGCTCATCCAATCTATGTACAATAGTTGTTAACAGGTACTGTAACTTTAAAGAGAAGCGGCTTTCAGATTATAAAACCCTGTAGTTCTCTTTCTTGAACTCTGATCAGCATGAACATAAGCACATTTCAGTTGACATTTTTTCTCTGCATATTTTGATCTGGTTAATGAAACTGCTAGGGAGGACTGAGGATCTTTTAGTTTCTATTAAAAACTCAACATTAGTAAGAAATGATGGATGATAGTGATAATCATGTATGCCCAATGAGTTGATTTGGTATTGACTAGAAAAGAAAACAAGAGTTGATGTTGTATTCTTTCAAATGTATATTAAAAGGGAATTGCTTTTCCATTCTTGTGAAAAATTAAAAATATCTTTAAAATTCATAAATTCATCTCCGGTTGCATTCTATCCACTCACAATTGATTTGTTTGAGTCCCGTCTCAATTTTATGAATAAATTTTCAGAAATGTATTTTCGGAGAATTTTCAGAAATGTATTTTCGGAATCTTCTAAATCAAAAATAAAATAAAATAAACTTATGTTATAATCTTTGCAAATGATTTTTTTTTTATAAAATTAAAAATTAAAAATTAAAAATACTTAGTATTTTGAGATAAAACATATTTTAAGTTGAATAAAAAACATCTAGTAGCTTGTCATAATTATTGTATAGCATTTGAACTTAATTTTTTTGAAATGTAACCAATTTAATGGTATATTACAACTTGAAAAAAATGTGATTTTAATTATCATTTTCACTATGCATAAGGTTGAGAAATCAATTTTCACTTGTTATTTTATTTTAGTAAGATAAACACTAAAAGTAAAGAGGAGGAAACCATTGACATGGTGTTTCTAAAGATACATTTTTGAAGAAAAAAAAGGGTGAGATTCACTTTGAATGTGTTTTAGTGTGTCATAATGTATATATAAATAACAAATTGCACACCAAATATATTTAAAATGAGTCTCATCCCATTTTTTTTCTTCAAGATTTAGTCTAAAGATGCATCTTCAGATTCATATAAAATCCCATATATTCTTAATCGAGACACTCATCTTCGGATTCACCTTAGACATAATTCGAACATGCATTTTCGAATGCACTTTGATCACATAAGAGTGTATATATAATAACAACAACAATTAAATCTTATCTCACTAAATGGAGTGGTTATACGAATCGACTTTTGTCATAATGTTCTATCTAGGACCATGTTTCTCTTCAAATTGTTAAGATTTAGATCTTTCTTAATAACTTCTATTGATGTTTTTTTAAAGTCTTTCTATACCTTTATCTCTTTGACTGCTCTCCATCTCATCTATTTTCCTTACCACAAAATTTTCAAGTCTTCTCTCTCTCTCTCTCTCTTCAAACCAATTAAGTCTATTTTCCACAATTTTTTCTACTTTAGGTGCTAGCATAACACTCTACAATAATGTCATTTTTAATCTGATCATGTTTAGTCTTACCACGTATCCAACACAACATCTTCATCTTTAGGGATGACAAAAAAATCCGTTCCCGCAGGTATCAGCGGATAAAATAATATAACTTAATGAATATCTATGGATAAAAATAAATAAATATTTAAATATCCATTTTTAATGGATATGGATGCATGTTTAATAATACCTATACCCACGATTATCCGTATTCGTTAATAAATTCTAAAAATTATTTAAATATAATTTGTTTATTATACCAACGATTACCCGTATCCGTCAATGAAGAAAATATCTCAAAGTCCATACAAATCCTATTTGATAATTTCATAATTAAGCTTATTCGATACTCCACACCACCTTACTTCCACAATTTCACCGTCCAACCAACCAATATCGTCGTTCCTCCGTCCAACCAATGCTTCCCTTACTACTCTTTTATCGCCAACTCTTCAATCATAACTCACGGTCACAATATCTTTCATTTGTTTTTGTTAAAAATTAAATGTATAAATATTTTGTTTGAATGTTACTACTCCGGTCTAATATATAAGAAAAAAAAGACAAATTTCACGCTTATTAAGAAATATAATTAAGTGTATTTAATTTTCTTGATTTCATTTGAGAGAGATAACACAATTACTAGTATACCCTCAATTAAATTGTTTTCACTAACAATATTAAGTAATTAATGTAGGGTTATTTTTGGAATAAAGGCATTAAATGCAAATAGATTTGTTGACATTTGTTTATATTTAAGGTCAAAAAAATTAGAAGACTTTTGCTTATAAATAAGATCGGAGGGAGTATTATGTTTTAGTGAACAAAAAGAAAACTAATGTGATGAAAATTTGTTATTAAATTGAGAGCGAATTGTATGAATGTTATTTGATAATAAATTTTGGGACTTTAAAAGAAACTAATTTTTTTTCTTTCAAAAATTAATTATTAAAAAATGTAATCCATGGATATCTTTAAATATTCGTGGGTATCTTAAAACCTACGGACTACCCGCTTAGCGAATACTCGCACATATATGGGGCGAATACAAATATCATATTTATCCAAAGGGGCAGACACAATTATCATACTATCTACCCTGATGAATATTTATTTACATCCTTACTCATCTCTACTACATTGAGTTTATTCTCGTGTTGATTTTTAACTACTCAATATTTTGTCTTGTACAATAGTGCATGTCTTACTGTAACCCGATAAAATTTTCCTTCAACTTTACCGGTATCTTTGTGTCACATAAAATCCCTGATGCCATCCTCCACTTCACCCACCCTGCTTGAATTTGATGGTTTACAACCACTTCTATTTCTCCATCATTTTGTATTATAGATCCAAAATATTTAAAATGTGTGACTTGTGGAATGAAATGATCACCAAATTTCACTTCTAGGTTAGAAACACTTCTCCTTTCACTGAACTTGCATTACATATACACCTTTTTACTTTTGCTTAGGCGAAAATCATGCGTTTCTAAAGTTCGTCTTGTAGTCTCCAACCTCTCATTTAAATCCTCTTTCGACTCTAAAATAAGACTATATAATCTTTAAAAAACATGCATCTCGGTACTAGCTATTTGATGTGTTCCGTGAGCACATTCCAAATTAAAGTAAAAAGGTAGGAGATTAGGATTGAACCATGATACAAACCTATTATAATGGGGAAATCGCCAGTCTCTCTATCCAGTGTCCGCACATTAACGGATACTCCTTCATACATATCTTTGAAAGTTCTAATATATGCATTCATAACCCTTTCTTTTCTAGGGCTTTCCATAAAATATCTATAGATACTCCGTCATACACCTTTTTATAGTCAATGAAAGTTAAGTGCAAGTCTTGTTGGTCTATTCAATACTGCTCAATCACACTATATAGTAGATAGACTACTTCCATGGTCTATCTTTCAGGCATAAAATCAAATTGATTCTATCTGACTTGAGTCTATTTTTCTTAGTCTCTATTTAATCACTCTATCACATAACTTTATGGTATGACTCATAATTTTAATTCCCCTATAATTTGCACAATTTTATATATTATTATTGTTCTTATAGATTGAAACTAAAATGCTTATTCTTTATTCATCCGAAATTTACTTTGACCTCATAATTTCGTTAAAGAGTTTGATGAGCCTCTCTCTCTCTCTCTCTCTCTCTCTCTCTCTCTCTCCCACACGCACACACACACACACTCACTCCCTCTCTCTCTTTCTCTCTCTCTCTCTCTCTCTCTCTCTCACTCACACACACACACACTCCCTCCCTCACATACACCCCCCACACACAAACACGCACTCCCTCCCCACCCCCACCCCCATACACAAACATACACATACATACACACACACACTCTCTCTCTCTCTCTCTCTCTCTCTCTCTCTTATCTCCCTCACACACGTACGCGCGCACACACACGTACACACACACACACAGGCACACATACACGCACTCACACACACACACCCACGCACACACACACGCACATGCACACGCGCATGCACACACACACACACACGCGCCCACACACACACACACGCCCACACACACACACACATACATACACACGCACGCTAGATATGATATAAATATAGCGATTCACAATGATACAAAAATATAAATATTTTCAAAATTACATCTTAAAATTTTTCATAGATCTATAAAATATATTAATAAAAGAAAACAAATTAATTAGGTTAATTGCGATATTAAATTTTAAATAAATTTAAATGTAATTTATTTAGATTATAGGCGGCTGGAT
Organism: Lathyrus oleraceus; assembly: GCF_024323335.1. NCBI lineage: Eukaryota > Viridiplantae > Streptophyta > Magnoliopsida > Fabales > Fabaceae > Lathyrus > Lathyrus oleraceus. Next base: position 113,863,005 of record NC_066582.1, read on the forward strand.
AGGATATACTTCAATATATTAATAAAAGAAAATATTTATTAAATTAATTGCAACACTAAATTAAATTTAAAAACAATATGGTGACATTTTTTTATAAAAGTAAAAATATACATAAAATGTAAGAACAAGGAATTGAACCTAGGTTGTATTACTACCAAAATAGTATGGCCACCGCTAGGCTACACTACAATTATATATTAAAATGAAATTAGTGATATATATTCGTTAGTCTTATATTTATATTGACCATATCTATCAAATTCGGGGCCCTAAAAAGTCGGAGGCCCTGTGCGGTAGCACTCCTCGCACCCCCACAGGACCGCCCCTGCTTTTAAAGATTGGTATATTACATCAAAAATCTGGATTCTTCCTTCACTCACCATCTTCTTGGTTTCGGTCTTATCTTTCTTATATTTTTTTTAAGTTTCAACATTTTTACACTTAGACCATTCTTTAAAACAATAAGTTTTTTACTCTAACTTTACTTTGAGCACTTACATTCTACGACCACAATTCTTTACCTCTAGACCCAAAACCTCTTGATTCTCCCAATGTCTCATTACCTACCTTTTAATCTCTTGGGCTATCTTATTTCACACATCATTTGCATTTTCTTAAGGTTATGCAAACCTTCCCTCCAATATCTTGTGTTGGAAGCTTTCTTGTTTTTCATCTTTCAAAGGCCACCACTTGATCCAAGGCGCTCTCATGCGACTTATTCTCTTTGCTCTCCTCTTGATCTATGTTGAATAGTTAAGCTCTCTCCCAAAATAACTTTACAATCCAAGCAAATCTTCATACATGTCTTCCTAATAAGAATTTTTTTTATTGATATGTCACCCCACTCTTATATAAAATAAGATGCTAATATCTTTTTCTAAATCAGATATTAGCTATAATAAGATCAAAAGCTGACGAAAACTCCAAGATGAATTTACTCTACAAATTTACCTCCCCAAGACCATATCCCTTTCATGTCCTCAGAACCTCTTGCTACGCTTCCTATATGCCCATTTAAATTTCCTCCAAGAAAAAACTTCTCTCTTATTCTGAAGTAAGCCTTTTAAATCCTCCCAAAAATTTATCTTAAGGTGTTATGCTAACCTAACTGGAGGCGCGTAAGCACCGATAACATTAAATGTATCTTGATTCAGTACAAATTTTAAGACTATGATTCTATTTGATGTTCTTTTCACATTCACAATATCCTCCTTCTACTCCTTGTCCAGAATAATCCACACCCCATTTTTTGATCTAATTTGTCCGACTTACCAAGGCTTAAATCCCGAGCATTCTAATTCTTTCGCCTTTTCACCTGTCCACTTACTTTCTTGTAGGCACATGAAATTGATCTTCCTCATAACCATAATGTCCACTATTTTCATAGATTTCAATAAGCCCATATATTCCATGATCCAAAACAAATCATAATCTCATGAACTAACTTCTTTATCCACACCTCTTCGGGAAAATTTGAGAACCCTTGTTTATTTTTCACTGCATCCAAGTGGCGATGCAACGACCATTTCTCTTTTGACATTGTACTCGAGCCATACAACACATTGCTTACGAGAAACGACATAATATTATATTATTTCGTTGTTGATCTATATTATAGAGATTCAACAAAATTTTACGTTGACTGCCAACTGCCTAACACAATCCTCTTCTTTTAGCCGAACTTGAGACTAAAGCAAATAAATATCACTTAAACAAAATTAAAAAGAAAATAAATATCACTTTGTAAAAAAATAAGGGATCATAATTAATTCTAAAATTTGCATTTTAAATATAATTTTTATGTTTAAATTTATTGTTTAACTCACTTTAAATAAACATAAATATATGAAACTAATATACCTTTAACTCACTTTTAAGTAAAATTATTTTATTTTTCTTCACCTCATAATAAAAAATGAACTTAGCCCTGGACATTTGTGTATCACTACTACATATTGTTTTCATAAAATAAAAGAGTAAAACTTAACAAGTTACTCATACAATAAAGTTCAAAACTAGTCTCATAAATAGTACAAAATCAGAGATTCCAAATGCTATAAAACACATTATACTACTTACTATAATGACAATTCATGTGCCTAACATTTTGCCCTTATAACAAACAATTTTGCTACCTCTCATCATCATCAACAAACTCACCATTTTCCTTAATAACTTGTTCCTTAACTAAACCACTCCTCCCTCTCACTTCCTCAAGAGCCTCAATCAAATTCAAAAGACACTTATCAGCATCATCCATTGGTGACTTAGGCATAAGATTCTCAGCAACATCAGCAGGTGTAATCTTCACTTCACCAATTAACCTCTCAACACTCTCAAACAATGCATGTTTCTCAACTCTTAAGTAGTTATTAGCAAGCACTTTAAAACCATTATAACTACAATAAGAAAGTTCTATATGTTTGTCCATTCTACCCCTCCTTATAAGTGCAGGATCAAGCTTCTCCACATAATTTGTAGTGAAAACTATCAACCTTTCACCTCCACATGCTGACCATATCCCATCAATGAAATTCAATAGCCCTGAAAGTGTAACCTTGCTATTCCCACCCCCACCCCCACCCCCACTTCCTTCTTCCTTCACCTCCTTCCCCTTGTTATCATTCTCATCATCAGAAAAAAACTTACTTTCGCCTTTTTTCTTTCTCTGACCTGTTAGATCAAGTGAACAATCTATGTCTTCAATAACAATAATTGACTTACTTGTTGTTTCAATCAAAAGCTTCCTTAATTCAGTGTTGTCTTTCACTGCTGTTAACTCCAAATCATAAACATCATAGCCCAACAAATTTGCCATAGCAGCAATCATTGTTGATTTACCAGTCCCTGGAGGACCAAAAAGCAAATAACCCCTTTTCCAAGCTTTACCAATCCTAGCATAAAAATCTTTACTTTTGCTAAAAGTAACCAAATCTTCAATGATCTCTTTCTTTTTCTCTGGCTCCATAGCCATTGTTTCAAAAGTTGCAGGGTGTTCAAAAACAATGTGACTCCACATAGTTTGCTTATAGCTAGGCCATTTATAACCAGGACTATTTGTGTACAATTTCCTCTGTCGATTCCTCAGACGAATCTCTTTCCCTTCTTTCATCACATGATCCAAATAACAACCTGTTATCATGTCTCTATACTTTTTATGAAAAGTGAGTTTGTAGAATCTCTTCTCTTGTTCTTGATAATAAGGCATGGATCTTGAAGCTGCCATAACTTTGCTGCAAACCCAATAGACTTTTACGCCGTTGTAATCATCGGTCACTCTTTCGTATTCATCCATTGTTAAAACCAAGTTGGTGCTGTCTTTTCCTATCTCAGCTTTGAGTCTCTTTGCACTCTTTGATGTGTTGGCACTGAGATATGCTTCAACAGCTCCATAAGCATCACTTCTTTTGAGTCTGTCACCTAGGAATTCATGGAATGAGATTCTTATGTAAGGGTAGAAGTAGTCCATGATTCTATGGCTGTATTTCTCGAAGAAACGTAGGAGTTGGTATGGACAGTATTGTCTTATGATAGCCCAAATGAACATGAAGCTTGCTAAGGTTGACCCAATGGTTGTCCACATCTCTGTCATTTTGAGAGACAACATTGTTTTAGTGTTTATTTGAAGAGGGTGTTGTATAACTATAACCTGTTTGGCTATGTGAGGGGAAAGGAGTGAGTGGAGGTGACAATGTATATAAGAAAAATGAGTCAAATGACACTAAGATAGTATATAGTATAGGAATACTAATGTGGATTTTAGAGGAAAAAGGGAAAAGGACAAGGGAGGTAGAATATTAGGTTGCACTAAGTTTATTTGATTTGGTGGGACTATATGTGGAGGGTGGTTTGAAACTATGAAAAAATATGTGCTGATTTGCTGTATAGGATGTGTCTTATTATACAAGAAAGCTTTATGTGAAATGAGGAAAACACAAGAATCAGGTGCTTTTACATGTGCACACATTAATTGACAATTCATAGAGGATATGACATGGATGGGACATGACATCATCAAAGAGAGATTTTACCAAAACAATCTCAATAATCGAACAAAGATTTTGATTGAAAATCTCAAGAACCAAATCGATATTTTACGAGGAAAATCAATAGTCAAACAAAGATTTTATCATGACAAATTCATGAACCAAAGAAATCAAATAAGAAAATCACACACTTGATGAAGAACACTTAAACATGAACAACGGTACAATCAATCTCTCACAACTATTTTTTACTCACAAGACACTTGACAAACTCATTACGTATTATCATCATCAAAACTTTTAGAATCATCTACCATCAAAATCATCTACAAATAAATATACTTACAAACACATGATTCTAGTTATTGTATCAAAAGTCTTGCTAACATTGTACTCACGAGGTGTGTTGTATTTGTTTGTTGTTGCTCATGGCATCCTAAAAAGCTCTTCATCATGTGTAGCATGTTTTAGACCATCTGTTTTTTTTTTTATCAAAGAAATACTTAGTGTCATCCTAAAAGGCTAAAACAAATGTGGCCCTTCTTAATTATGAAGTGTGTTTTGCACCAAGACAAGTGAAATGTGTTGAAGTTGGTACTTGGCCTTGAATGTAGATGATGTGATTCTCAACTCAAACATGAAACATAATGGGGTCCTTCTCATGCTCACATATTAATGTGTCTACTTCTCATTCTCTCACACATGACATGTCATTTTCCTCAACTTGTTAGAACATGCAAATATATAATAACACAAAGACAAGAATAATTCAACCTCATAAAGTTACTCCACTAATGTTTTTTCTAAATTAGATACACCCATGTTACATGTTTGAATCTTATCCATTCTTTTCTAATTTTTCCACTAACCACTATTTTAAAATTAAGTTCAATCATGTTTAACTTAGCTCTAAAATGTTTGACCAGTGTTGCATTATTATAATGAATGTCATCAAAATTAATGTTGGAAAAAAGTTACTATAGATTATAATCACATTTCAACATAAACATATCCAATACACAATTTTTATGAATCCCAACATTTCCCAAATTTGAAGTACATTCCACATATTACCTTGGACAAGCACATGTTTGATTTACCAAAAGAAGAAAAAGGAATCAAGATGATATAGAGAAAAATGCAGTTCACACACCTGGCAGCAGAATAATAGGAACTCATTATCTACGCAAAAGCAATGATGCCCCATGTGAGGCTGCTGCTACCTATACCAACTGATGATGATAGCTAGAAATTTATAGACTATCTTTTAACACCAAAATATTTGTGGTGTTTCATTTAGATTCTTCTATATTAACCAACCTGGAGGTGGAGGTGGAACTGATGGTCGCGGTCGCAGTGTGACATTGGGTCTGAGATCGACAGTTGGTCGGTGGCCGAGTTTAATTTTTTTTGATTGGTGTGTATTTGATTTTGTTGTTTTGATTCGTTAATGAGTTATGTTTTAAGTTTGTTATAAATTCGTTGGATTTCAACAATTATAAATATGTATCTCTATCATTTTTATCTTTATAATTTTTAAAATTTTAGAGTTAAAGACATAGAGAAGAGTTTAAGAATTCTAATAGTAATCTTAGAGAGTCAAGAGTAAATTTCTAACCGTGTGTTCTTGAAATTTGAAAAATTCTTGAAGATATCTAAGGGGATTGAGAAACACTTCTAAACATTTTGACTTGTGTCATTCATACATAGAGATGGATAAACTGGAAAACACTTGGGGATACTGATAGATGGATGAGTATTGACCGTGCCTTTTTCATTGATATGAGTATCATATATCAAATGTATCCCTAATAATTCTAAACAAAATGTTAAGTAATTATTTACAATAAACTCTAATGAAATCTAATTATATCCTTTTTATATTTACATAGTCTAATACACTCTCGTAGTCGAAATTGAAGGTGAACGAATGTTGAAACTATTCCTAAAATCGTAAAAAAGTTGTATTGGAAGACCCTTCGTGGATATATCGACAATTTGGTAACGAAAGGGAACATGTAATACACACACTTGACCGCAAACAATTTTTTCCCGCACAAAGTGTATATCCATTTCGATGTGTTTGGTGCATTGATGTTGAACTGGATTGTCAGAAAGGTACACAGCGCAGACGTTGTCACAATAGACTAAAGTTGCTTTTATAACAGGGCAATGTAGTTCTAGAAGTAGATTTTGAATCCAACATGATTCAGACATTACATTAGCCACTCCTCGGTATTCGGCCTCTGAATTCGATCGAGACAAGGTATGTTGACGTTTTGCTGACCAAGACAACAAATTGTCATCAAGATACATACAATAGCCAGAGGTAGATCTTCTTGTGTCTGGACAACCAACCCAACTAGCGTCTTTGCAAGATACGATCTTGTCGATGGAGGAAGAATACATGTGGAAGCCAAAATCAACAGTACCATGAATGCAACGAATGATCTGTTTTAAGCCAAATTCATATTACCAACACCATCATCTCCAAACTAAAATCTACCATCGTTTCACACCAAGAAAACCCTAACCCTAACTCACCCTCACCTCCCGCTTCCTCATACATCCAATATTCAAATTCAAATTCTCCATCCCCCTTCCATACCAAAGCCCTAAATCTACATCCCTGTTAATGGCTAAAACTACCTACACATATTTTTCCACAAATTCTCTAAACCCTTATTTTCTTCACCCAAACGAGAATCCCTCACTCGTCCTTGTCACCTCTCCACTTGATCACAACATTTAAATCTCATGGTCACATGCCATGAAAGTTGCCCTGATCCACAAAAATAAACTTCAATTGATGGAACTTCACTCAACCTCATACCGACCATACCTTGTACTATCCTTGGCTTCGCCACAACACCATGGTGGTATCATGGATCCAACGTTCCATCTCCGACAACATATCTCAATCTTTTTTATGGATTGATCATGCACATGCATTTGGAAGAATATGGAGACCCGCTTTTTTTCAAGGTGATATCTTCAAAATTCCCGATTTTCAAAATGTTCTCACCAACCTCAACCAAGTAACTTTGGATGTCTCTACCTACTTTACAAATCTTAATTATATTTGGGAACATATTGATTCCTTTCTTCCCACTCGTGATTGCACCTGTGTAATGCCTTGTACAAGCGGTGCTACCTTTGATCTTCATGAATACAAATATAAAGACAATGTCATCAAGTTCCGTAAGGGACTCACAAATCAATTTTTAACCGTTCACTCCCAAATATTGTTGCTTGATCCTCTCCCACCTTTGGACATAACCTTTTCAATGGTTCTAGGTCAAGAACGTCCCTCCACCATTCCCATTTCTAATTATCATGAACATTCTCTAGTCATGCACTTTCAACCATCCAAAAATTCTAGGGGAGCCAGAGGACACAATTCTTTCCGTGCTCGTGGTTGTGGGCACTCAAACAGTGGTCATGGTTCTACCTCTCATCGTGTTTGCACCCACTGTGGTCGCACTAATCACACAGTGGAGACTTGCTTCATGAAACACGAAAATCTACTAGGTTACCACTATAAGAGTCAAAAGCCTTTCATCAATAATGCCACTTCTTCCACCCATATTGAGGTTCCCACTGATTCTCCTGTTGATTCTCAACATTCCATTGCCACCATTCAGAACCAATACATTCAAATCCTTCAAATTCTTCAACATCAACAATTTACCTCCATTACTCTCACTCCTTTTAATGGTGTTTCTATTCCTCATGTTAATTATGTTTCTACTTTCATCGATGGTAAGCCACATTTATATTAGGCAATCGATATAGGTGTTACTCATCATATTACTCCTAATTTACATAATTTTCATTCTCATTTCTTTGTGACACCCATACACATGAGACTCTCTAATGGAACTACTATTGTAACTACATTGCTAGCATAATACATATTTCCAACTCCTTAATTATTTATAATGTTTATTGCCTTCTCGCATTTCATGTTAACTTAATCTCTACTACAAAATCTATTAATTCTTCTTCTTATACTCTTACTTTTACTAACAAACAATGCTTAATCTTGCCAAAAACTCTATGAAAGTGATTGGTTTAATGGAACAATATGAAAACCTCTATGTCATCACATGTCAAGCCATTCCCTCACTCCCTATCTCCCATAACTGTAATACTATTTCTCACACTCACTTTATTCTTGGGCATATATGCCTAAGTCATCCCTCACATTATGTTCACAAACTTTTAGCTTCACAATGTCCTAGTGTTCTTTATAATATCAATAAAAATTTACTTGAATTATCTTTATGATCCACAAAAGTTAAACTAGAAAATACCTAATAAACTTTATTGCTTTCATTCAAACTCAGTTTTCCTCTACTTAAAAATTCATTTTTACTGATAATGGACCCAAATTATTAATGAATGGTTTCTACAAATCCAAAAGCATATTGCATCAATGATCATGTGTTGAATGTCCTCAACAAAATGACATTGTTGAGAGAAAACATAAACATATAGTCAATGTTGCAAGATCTTTTTCTTTCAAGCAATTTTTTTGGCACCTTTCCATTGCCCATGCTATTCATCTCATAAATAAATTACCTTCTAGTCTCCTCAATAACAATGATCGTCATTTTCTATTATCTAACAAATCCCCCATCTACAATATTTTCAAATGCTTTGGTTGTCTTGACTATGTTTCCACCCTTCCTACAATCACACTAAGTTTGAACCCAGGTCTCACAATTATGTTTTTCTAGGTTACAGAGAAGGTACTAAATGTTATATTTTATATGGTCTTACCACTAATTCTTTTCTTGTATATAGAAATGTAACCTTTCAAGAAACTTCCTCCCCTTTCATACAAACTCATTACCACCACTCCTTACCCCCTCTCCCAACCATATATCATGATAACACTGATCTTGAACCTGGTTTTACACCTTTTACTCCACCTCTACCAAACAACATCCCTTCAAACTCTTCTCTAAACTCACCTCTCACTCCCAACCTTTCCCCCTCATACCTCTTCTACTCTTCCACCACCCATTGTCTGAAAATCTACTAGAAAAATCAAACCACCTTCTTATCTAAACGATTACCAATGCAACCTTCTTAATAGTTAACCAAATCCCATCAATGTTACCATCCAACTAACCTACCCTCTTTCCTCGATTTTAACCTATCATCAATGCACCAACCATTACAAAAACTTTTGCTTTCCCTTTCTTCCACCATTAGACCATCCTCGTTCTCCCAAGCTAGAAAACATGATTGCTGGCTCCAGGCCATGCAAATTGTATTATAAGTATTTAACATAACCAACACATGGACCCCTGTTGATTTACCCCCTAATAAAACACCCATAGATTGCAAATGGGTTTACAAAATAATATATCTTGTTGACGGTAGTATTGATAAGTATAAGGCTCGTTTTGTTGCAAAGGGTTACATCCAACTAGAGGGTATGTACTAATTTTATACCTTTTCTCCAGTAGCCAATTTAACCCCTATACAAACTCTTCTCTCCTTAGCTTCTATTAAAAATTGGCAACTAGAACAACTAGATGTCAATAATGCTTTTCTACATGGAGATTTAAATGAAAAAGTTTACATGACCATACCAAAAGGTTACAAACTTCCACATTCATCTCACAATACCAAAGTTTGCAAACTTAACAAATGTCTTTATGGACTTAAGTAGGCCAAGAGGCAATGGTATTCCAAATTATCTAAGACTTTGATATCTCTTGGTTACATTTATCCCACTATTGATTATTCTTTGTTTACTATATTCCATCATAACAATTTTACCGCATTATTAGTTTTTGTAGATGACGTCGTCTTATCAAGTAACAACATAAACAAACTCAAAAATGTCAAAGCCATTCTTCATACCAAATTTTGTATCAAAGACTTAGGTCATATTCAATACTTCCTTGGTGTTGAGTGCCTCAATCCCCATTAGGTATTCTGCTCAATCAACAAAATTATACTCTTGAATTACTAAGCAACATAATTATGTTGGCTTCTAAACCTTCCACTACTCCTTATAATTCCTCCATTAAACTTCATTGCAGTGATTCTTCCCCTTCCACAATTTCACAAAATACCGTCGTTTAATTTGACAATTAATTTATTTCATAATCACCCGCTCTGACATTTCCTTTGTTGTTTAACAACTCAGTTAGTTTGTATCCAAACCCACTAATATTCATTACAAGGCAACCATTGGAATTCTGCAATATTTAAAATCCAGTCATACAAAGTGGTCGTTTTACCCTACTAACTCTAACTTAACTCTTATTGGTTTTGTAGATAGTGACTAGGCCACATGTCCCACCACAAGACATTCAACAACTAGATTTGCTGTTTTTTTTTTTGGAAATCTCTCATTTCATAGAAATACAAGAAGCAAACCACTATTTCTCGCTCAAGCTCCGAAGTTAAATACAAAGCCCTTGTCGTACTCACCTATGAAAAACAATGGATGCACTACCTCTTCAAAGATCTCCATGTCAGCCTCACCAAACCAACTTCCCTTTATTGCGACAACTACTCTATAATCTACCTTGCTCATAATCCCACATTCCATGAACGATCCAAACATATTGAGATTGACTACCACTTCATACGCGAAAATTGAAATCAGGGCTCATCAAACTCTTTCCAATTCCATCTTCCTCATAAATCATTGATTTTCTCGCCAAACCATTGCCTACACCCGCCTTTTATTCTCTTATTGACAAGTCGGACCATGTTTATATTCACAGTTCCGCTTGTGACGGAGTATTTCCAAAATATTTCCTTCAAAGAATGATGCTTCTAAAATTTTGCATCAACACTTTTGACCTCTAATACTAAAATCATCATTAAAATTGTCGCTAATTCAACCGTTAAGTAATATACCGTCGCTAATTATGTCGCTAAATTATAAAAACCGTTGTTAAGTTGTAGGAGAGACCAAAAATATGAATGGAAAATTTTGAGATTAAAAACCAAATTTGAGATATTTAGGAGGACGATAAACTTATTTAATCGATTTTTTTTAAATAACCAAGTTTTTCAATTTAATTTCCAAAATAACCACTATTTCAAGTTATTTACCAATATAACCATGTTTCATGCACACCTCTAAAGCACACGCCAGTTGGACTGACACATCCGAGTTATGATGTAACATAGGCGCCAATGGTGTTGGCGCATGTGTGCAAGTAAAGCCAATGCAATTGACGCATACTTAGTTATATCTAGTGTATGCATCATTGCATGTGGCACATGCTTTATATATATATATATATATATATATATATATATATATATATATATATATATATATATATATATATATATATATATATATATATATATATATATATATATATATAAATTTTATATGTTATACTTATAAATAAATAAAATAAATAGGTAAATGAAAAATAATTATTAATATTATGATATAAAGTTAAAATACATAACAACTGACAAGAAAATAAATGACCCGTCCGATTGAAACGCCCTCTGTTCCACATTCTGGTGCATTAGCCTACCTTCAAGGTCTCCCACGATTCCCTGAGGTGTTTGGGGTCTTTGAGCGCCGACATGATGCAATGGTGGTTGGTATGAAGGTCCGACGGTATTTGATAAATTTGTCATTATTTCTCCCCAATAGCTGAGGGTGTTGCCGCCAACGACACTGTCGTAATTGAGTTCGCTGCCCAAGTTGTCGTAGTTGGGTCATTATGATTGGGTTTTTTATGGACGGTATGGTTGCCTGAATTGGGACATTGGATCGTTTTGAAAATGAAGCAATGGTTCCTGTGGTGTAATAAAGTCAAACAATGGTTGAGTGTTGTGTCGGTGAGATGTTTGGGTGTTCATTAGTGGGGGATTATGATTGTATGAGGTTGAACCATATGAATCATACGGGATATAGACAGATGTGGTGGCTACTGTAAGACCCCAATTTTGACCATAAGATCCCTCATGCTATCTCATCATATGCATTGGCTTTAGGGATCACACCTTGGCATCCTCCTCACCCCTCATTCGTTGGGTTTATATTGGGAGAGATCACCAAGCACATTTGATTGTAGCATACTCTATTTTTCTTTATTTACTAACCAAAATACCAAAAATATGTCTATGTATAGCTTTGTTTCTTTTGTAGGTAGTGTGTGCATCCACCAATGCCTTATCAAGCTCACAACTAGGATTTGAGACCCTCAGTGCAAAGAGATCAATCAAGAGATGGTTCTCATTGGTTCTAGACATCATATATGGATCCCCATGATATTCATTTATCATTTTGATCAATAATTCACCAAGAGTTTGAAGCATGTTTGTCTTGGAAGCCCTAATTCATCTGGGTATCTTGTGTGACTTCCTCAACAAGTTTCTTCATCATTTGATCAAATATTTCAAGGGATACTTATTTATACATCATCTTATACATATATTACCCTCCACGATTCCAAGAGATCAATATAGCTTCAAGTTTGCAAGTTGGTTCATGGTGGTTGACCAGAGAAAGTCGACTGGTCAAAACTGGGGTTCACTAGACCCTATCTCCTACAATTTTTATCATATGAAAATTATTCCAAGAGAAATGTTACTACTTATGACATTACAAGCAACTTTCATGTTTAGGTAAAGAGCTAGTTTTGCTTGGAAATTCATTTTTTATGGTGAAAGATTATAGGTCATTTTGTCTGAACCCTAGTTAGGAGGTCAACTTACGAGGACCATAACTTGCTCAAGTTTTATGATATGAAGTACATCCAAGTTTCATGATCAATTTCAAGATATCCTCTCCAACTTTGATTCTTTGAGAAACTTAAAATTTAACTTGCAAGAGCATGTTCCAAGAGGAAACATTATAGGTCATTTTAGGCCATTACCATTGAACATGAGATTTTCCTCAACTTCTAAAATGCATAACGCCTTTATGACAAATCCAAATAAGGTCAAATTTGTGATGAAATTGAATAGGTTTGAAAGAGATACAACTTTGATGAAGGAATGTTTTTGCATTTGAAGCCCATAACAAAAGTTATTCAAGGTAGAAGAAGTGAACATTTGGCTTGGTACTTAGAAAAATTTCATTTATGTTTGATTTTCCAAACTACCACCTCAAAATTCATCATGATCCAAGCTTCAAATGGAAAACTGTTCAAAATCAAAGTTGTTCCCCTTGATCTCACCTTTCCAAAAAGTCTAAGATCACCTCATTTAGCAAAAGATTGAATGACTTGCGCATGGCTTTTTTTCCAAGGTTCCATTTGGATGAATGTCATGACCATTTTTCATTTCCAATTGCATGACTCCATGACACACTTTCAGCATTGCTCATGATCAATTTTGGACCTTTTTACATCATTTGATGGGCCTATCACACGCCCATGCATCCATGCAAGTGAAAATTACTATTTTTGGCATTTTGATGGAAGTGTGTGGAAATTAATTGCATTGCCTATAAATACAACCCTATCTGCTCAGAATTGAGGACACCTTGCCCAAGCTTTGATCCTGTAACCATACCCCTCACCGTTAGAGGATAAACTTGAAGGTTTTCAATTGAAAATCAAGTTTCAATTTCACTTCTGTTTTGGAGTTAAAACTCCAAGAATCCAAGCCATTCCTTGAACCAATTCACTTCCTGCAAGCATCTGAAGTCAAGCCAAGACCAATTGGAAGCAAGATCAAGCAAGATTTAAGCTCCCTCGAAGGTGATTTTTTAGAAACTTCATCTCTTCGATTCTCTCAATTCTTTACCATTCTCTTTGATTTTTGGTTGACTGAAGTTCTACCAATGTAAGCAACAAGATTGAGTTGCTTTGAGGTCAAATCGAAGCAACTCAGTTCATGATCCTCAAAATTCAAATCCCTGTATCTTTTGATATACTTGAAATTGGAGAAAATTAATGCCAGATTCGAGCTCCTGAGCATTTTTTCTTTGAAATAATGTCCTTGTTTTTCATTTTTCATTAAGATGAAGGTGGACCAGTCCAGTGACGTTCACTAGAGAAGATGACCAAAACCCTAGCTTCGGTGGTGTGTTGGCATGCCTCCTGACCATCTGATCATGTTTGAATGTTTTAATATGAGCCATTCATTTAAATTACCACGCGTCCATTGCTTTGACTTGAGTCCATCATGGATAGCACACGCGTGGCCATCAAATCTGCCACCTCAATTAATGAGGGAGATTTGATGGCCCTTGTTTTTTCGATTTTCTTTTTAATTTCTGATTTTTCATTTAATCCATTTATTTTGTTTAATTCATAGAAATTTCATTTTTAATCCAAAAAATATGGGACTTTCGCCAAAAATCTTTAAATATTTTTCTCTTCCCTATTCTGAATTAAAATTATTTTTTGGATTAATTTTGATATTTTCATGAATTAAATGTCTGTGCATATTTTTAATTGTTTAAAAATACTTCTGACTTTTTAAAAACCATGGAATTTTTTGTCTTAGGTCCTTTGACTTTGTTTGACCTAGGATGAATCCCTTGGCCATTTATTTGTTGTTTTGAAGGGATTTTAGTTTTTGACCAAATTAAAGTGCATTTTAATTCATTTTTAAATTGATTTTTAATTGATTAAATGTTTAAAATTGCTGTTGAGCCATTTTTATGGTCTTGGTCAAGGTTGATTTGACTTTTGTTGGATCAAAACCATTGGATTTAGGGGATTGATGAAATGTACATTCCATCTCCCAAAATGAATGAATGGTTTTGATTTGATGAAATTCCTCCCATGATTAATTTGTGTTTCTATCTTCCCCTCCCTCTTCATCTTCATCCCTATTCTTCCCCATTCCCTCATTTGATCGATGAAATCTTTAATGTCTAAAGGCTAATTGATTCATCAATGACCTTGTGTCAAATGAATCAATACAAGTATGATTGAGATAAGTCCCTCCTTCTTGATCTTTTCTTTTAGTGTGTGGTATGTTTTAGAAGTTTGGTTCTGCATACCTTTCTGACATGCATTAACACCTAAATTTTTATTGCTCGACCTCCGTTAGTTGTGACTTCTACATAAGTCCAATTACGATTGCTTAACATAGAGCTAAAGTTGACCCTCAAGACATAAAATTCTAGTAAGTGAGATTGTAAGTCATCCGTTCTTCATGGCATTGTATGAAGACTTGACCTTTTTTCCTTTCATGAGAGCTAGTGGCATACTTGTCGAATTATCCAAGTTGGAGCCCTTCTCATGGAATATGTCTTAGTTTAAGGATTCATACTTGTGAATGGATGGTTGAGTGTTCTCCAAATAATGACTTAATCAATTAAAAAATCACCACTAACACTTGACTAACTTTTGACTAACATTTGATTAACTCTTGTTAATATTGCTTTACTTTCAAGCCATTTACTTTATGCAATTTAAATTTCAGTCATTTATCATTCATTGCCATTTACATTTCATATAACTTGTTTATGTTTATGTCATTCTCACTTTGATCATTTGAACCATATCTTGTGATTGTATATATTGTTTGTGTGTTTTGACTTTGTTTGTGGTCTTAGGACCTTAAAATATCTAATAACAAGAAAAACCCTAAAAAACATCTAGTTGACTGTAGAACTTGATCTGAACTTTTGGACTTAGGATTAGGCAACATTCCCTGTGCAAAAAAGGACTTGGCCAATGCCAACATTCTGAGATTGAGTTATTGTGAAATGAGCCTTCATCTTATGCAAACCCTGGGATTTGTTTGAATTTATCTGCTACTCTATCTTTGTGCTTAATTGTTATTTTGATCTTGTGTCTGATGCTTTGCTCTGAGTTGATCAAGGAATATTTTATCTGATACATGGAAAGACAATGAAGGCTGCTAGCTATGGGAATTGCTTGCTTGGATGTGGCTATCTTTATTTGATGCCTTGATCTTCATGATGTCTGGATATTGCTCATTGCTTGTTGATTATTACTTGATTAAAGTCCAAGGGAAAATGGGTTTCTATATGACATTATTGTCTGTTGGATTGCATCCCATTGGTCAGATCTTTTCAACCCTTAACTTTTAAATTTGTGCTTAGGGTAGTCTCTTCATCTCCTCCCACTTCTTAAATTTCAAAATCTCTCCCTCTTTTCAAAAACTTCTCTGCTTGTGATTTTAAACCTAGACTTTATTTTAATGATTAGAAACTTTGGCCTTATGCCATTGAATTTTCAAACTCTTTCTTAAATCAAACTTGTAAATAAACTTAACCATGTTGACTTAAATTTCAAAAGACAAAAAGAACTAATAACCCCATTCAAAATTTTGGCCCTTTGTGCCTTTTCTTATTAAACTCTTATTAAAAGCAATTCACCAACTCATTTGAAATTTTTAGCACGAACTACGAGGTTTTAATCCCTCATTTTTATGTTGGTACGTTGACACAAGTCCGAAGGTCTTGTCAAACACAAAAAATATAATTTATGAATTCTTTTCTCATCCCCACACTCTATTTCATAAAACATCATTCATACCAAAAAACACATTCACACATAAAAAAGGGCTCCCTAGGAGTATCTATGACACTTTGGGTGCTAACACATTCCCTTTGTGTAACCAACCTCCTTACCTGTAATCTCTGGTATTTTATTAGTTTTGATTTGAAAACTTCTTATCTTTGGGTTTTGTTCGTACTTTTCCCATTTCCTTTGGAAACAATGAAAGCGCGGTGGCGACTTTGGCTTTATTGACGTCAAGTTTATTCATAGCTTGATGGTCATGAATTTACCGCTACAGCTGCATATGGTTGTTGGTGGTTAGAGTTTGGTTACTGGTTTTGAGTTTGAGTGTGTGGCATGAATTGGTTGCGAGGTTGGGTGGTTGGTGGTTAGGTCTATATGGTAAGGTGATGGTGTGAGGTTAGTCATTGGGTTTGGGTGGGTTGACATTGTTCTTGGGCGAGGATTTGTTATTGGGCGTATGATAACAAAGCTTGTTGGCGTGGATCAATCAAACACGTTGGCTCAGACACAAACTGTGACGTTGTAAACGACCTAAACCATGCCATATAATGTTGAGTTGGTCTAGCACCTTGTATGATTGGTTCGTTTAAGATGTGTTGCTGTCGATTCCTCCAATGACGATGCATCTCTTTTGTGAAGTCTCTCCAATCGAAATAATCCCATTGGCCATCGACTCTTTGTTGATGTTATTCTCCCAAACACGTCGGAGGTTCTTGAATTTGTTGTTGCATAAGGAACTGCAGTTTCACACGGTCACTCTAGTGTATCTCCATAGTAGTGAACCAAATGATTGTTGTTTTTGATGTCCAAACTGTAACATCATCATGGTTTACCTGATGGTTAAGACCTAGATACGGCCTCTAGATAAACTATATAGGAATTTGACATGATTAGAGGATATTTAATTGGATAATTTTTTTAAATCAAAAGTAGAGTTGTTTAGTAGTAATACATCATCTGACTCAATATGGTCTAAAAGATTGCGATGGACTACTGCAGCGTGTTTGAGACACATGTTGTAGTTCATCCCCTTAACTAACCACCTAGATCGAAAAGACTGAAAAAATATTAGTTACAGTAAGTTGTAGTATAAAGTCTAACCATGCATCAAAGATTTTGCTTTGTGTAAACCTATTATACAAATTGATAGTACATGCTTTTATGAGAAATATAAATGAATGCTAGTGATGGTAGTGACACAAGATGACAATATTAACATTTTTCCAATCGCCTTTGCACTAGTTGAAGGTGAGACTGCCGGGGGATGGAGTTTTTTCCTAAAAAATATGTGATTGCACGTTGCTCCTTAGCCTAACTTATGTTTGATCTCAAGCAGACACCCACCAATTGTGAGTGCCTATAAAAACATTGATAATGGCTGGCAGGATCCTTCTTCAACGCATGTCTACTGCATTAGACATATTTCTCAAAATTTCGTGCGAGAGATCAAAGACAAAAAGTCACGGAGGAAAGTTGTCAACGCATGGTATGCATTAACAAAACCTTCTTTCAAACACTACCGCAAAGACATCAGATTGTCAAACACAGATGCAGTAAGGTGGATCGATATTATTCCATTGGAGAAATGGACCAGGGTATACGACAACTGTCAACGATGGGGCCACATGACAATAAATCTTGTGGAATCAATAAACTCTGTCTTCAAAGGCATCTAAAACCTGCCGATAATCGCTTTAGTGCAAGCAATCTATTTTAGGCTAGGGGCGTTGTTTGAGATTAGACATTCTAAATGGAGTTTAGTGTTACAATCTGGGCAGTTGTTTAGTGATGCTTCAATGAAATTCATTAACGAGGAAGTTGCCAAAGCTAACACACGTGTGGTCACGATGTTTGATCGCACTAAAGGTTGGTAATGTATTGCTGAGTCAATGGATCACAATGAAGGCATGCCGAGGGGACACTATCAAGTGGAACTAGATAGAGGTTGGTGTGACTGCGGAAAGTTCCAAGCCTTTCGTATGCCCTACTCCCATGTCATAGCGGTATGTTCAAAGGTTCGACAGGATCCTTCCAACTTACTATCCGATGTTTACAAAGTCATAAACCTTTGCAATGTTTACAAAGTTAGCTTTTTGATGGTAGAAAAAGAGGATTATTGACCTGCATATCAAGGGGACATTCTCCGACACAATGAAATAATGCGAAGAAAGAAAAAGGGTCGCCCAAACATCACCTGTATTCGAACCGAAATGGATACGACGAACAAAATGGTTAGATTATGTAGTTCATGTCGCCAGCCCGATCATAATCTTACAAACTGTCCCAATGTTGGACCAAACACAACAACATAATTTAATTATAACTCATTTGTTTTATATTAAAAACAACATTCATTTCATATGATAAGCAGAACAAATACAATAATTAAACAACAACACAATCAACTATAACAAATAAAATAACATCACAAACAAATACAACACATAAACAACATAACTATGCGATTACAACCATCAAAACAATTTTGTGAGAAATATACATCATCATGTGAACGTCTTTGTCAGTTTTAACATTGACCCATAAACGAACTTCACCATTTTGGTTGAACGTCGTATCAAGCCGTTGAATTCTTCTGATCCTTTCACCATCTGCAATTTCTCCATCTAACCAACGGTTGAAGGTTCTATTAAGATGTTCAAACGTATCTACATTCCAAAGTTGGATCTCCATCGGAGGCTATCAGCATTTCTTTTGTGAATATATACAAGTATGAATATGAAGACATTTTAAAGAAAAATGGAAGGAGAATGAAGAAAAATGGAATGAGATAGTAAGAAGATGTGTGAAAAATTATGGGAGGGTGATGCTGCGTATTAATAGATGGAGTGGTGGAGTAGCAACCACATGTATTGACCCACATATAGAATGGACTATGCATGCGTCATTGTATATTTTAAAGAAAAATGGAAGGAGAATGAAGAAAAATGGAATGAGATAGTAAGATGTGTGAAAAATTATGGGAGGGTGATGCTGCGTATTTATAGATGGAGTGGTGGAACAACAACCACATGTATTGACGCACATATAGAATGGACTATGCATGCGTCATTGCATGTGGCGCCTACACATGCATGCGCCACTTCTAGTGGCGCCATGGCCATGCATGCACGAGTGCATGTGGCGCCAATGAATAACATTTTTATTGGATGTGCCAATGCATCCGACGTCTATGTTAGATGTTTTTGGAAAAATGATTATTTTGATAAATATTTTTAAATAATAATTATTTTAGAATTTTAATTGAAAAATTAAGTTATTTTAAAAAAAATCTATTTAATCTATCATTATATATATATATATATATATATATATATATATATATATATAAGGATGTAAATTCACTTGCTTAAATCCATAACAGACATCAATGTTATATAGTACATACAGATCTGTGCAGTTTCTTTTGATGAGCTCAAGAAATAGACAATTACAATCACTGTCACCCATCTGGCAAACTAATCCTTCAACAAAAAGACACAAGATTTACTGTTGTTAGAACAAGAAAGTCTCAAATGTTTTTCTTTTCTTCGCACAAAGTTTTTTAGAAAAATTAATAATGGAATATGTAAAACTTGTCTTGGAGGATAAAAACGAAAATGATTGAAAAGAAAACTCTAGTGTACTTTTTTGCGTATTATTTTAGCTTTCTGTTTTTGATTCACATAAAGCTGTAGTTAGATTGGATTGATGATTCGATATGAATTTTATAAATTCTACTAATTTATAATAATTGAATTTTGTTCTTCTCTTATGGTGTGTAGTGTACTTGCGTGGATGTGGCAACAACACAAAAAATTATTTGCAATAATAGAATATATGCACTTTGATCATTTTTGCATAATTTATGTTTACACTATAGTGGAATTTACAACAAATTATAATAATGTTTTATTAGCCTACGTTTAAAATAGACTATAATCCAATATACATACATCTAAATTATGTCAAATCCAAAGTACACGCATAAAAATACTATAATACAAAATATATTATTAGTTAGTAGGGGTGTTCAAAAACCAATTCAATAGAAATTTCTAAATAAAATTAAATCAAATGAAAAATCACATTTTATTTGAATGTATTTGAATTATGTTTTAACAAAACTGTGCGGTTCGGTTCAATTTGCGGTTTGTATTTTTTAAATCTAACTAAATCGAATTAAACTGCATTATGTTACGATCCAAATTTCATTTAATTCATATATAATTCAAACCTAAATAATTTTCAATTACGAATAATTTTCTCTTCCTCATATTTATGGTTTCAATTTTAATTTCAGCATTCTCAAATCTCTCATAACAATATCACACCTTTTTCGTCACATACAACTTGCATCTTCTTCTTTAATCTCTACTCTCTTATATTCTTTCTTTTTCACCTTCTCATTTTATCGCAAATCATCTTCTCTAATCTCTCATCTATTTTGTTCTTTCTTTTTCATCTTCACTAATCTCTCGTCTCCTCTATTTCTTTTTTCGTTATAATATTTTTAATATTATTTTATGCTATTGTTTTATGTGTCTTATTCCACATTTGTCTAATCTGATTTTAACATATAAAATGAGAAGTTGTGTAAGCGGAAATATTCATTGATCAATTATATGAAATTAAAACATAAACACTTACTTGTTGAAGACATGATTTGAGAATAAGGGTTGACGTTCTTGTCACCTTGATTCGAAATCCTGAAAATATGAGTGATTGAATCTTCCTCTATATCTCACACTCCCGTTCACAACTCTCATTGGGGACAAGTTATGGAGTCGTCAATTATGTTTTTGATTCTGTGATTATAGAGGGACCTATCCACATGATGTATAACCCTAGTCCATAACCATTATGAGTCAAAGTTTAAGATCCACACTTTCGCCCATACCAATTAGGTTTCAGATACTCAGGCTTTAATTAAAAATATCACTTAACCAATAAATGAGCCTACTTATGCACCCCCATCAGAATCATGATTAACCCGTTTTCACAAACCAAAATAACAATTGATTGTAGCCCATAAAATATAAGATAAATCTAACATTCTCCCACTTGAACAAAATCAATTGTGTGACTTTAATTTTTAAAAAACATATATTTGAAAATAACTCTCGGATTAACGACTAATTTCTTAAAATGTGGTTGCATTTTAAGAAAATGCATGATTCCATGTGCATTATCTGAATATGACTCCGTCCAACCAAAACTAAGAAGTATCGAATCATGGCGATTACTATATCAGTCATTGACATATAATCTTCCATGGTTACAAATACTACGATCTCCGTCAACTAATCATGAGTATGGAGTGTGGCAAGAAAGTAGCATGCCAATGTGATCCAACATCCAAACTGTTATTTTCTTTGTTAGTCCTTAACAATTTCTCTCAAATGTCTTAATGCCAAAGAAATTGCATGGTTTTACAAACCATAATGCCTCAACTCCAATATGGCGTCGACCATTGGCACAATGGTCCTGACAATGTTGAGCTCAAAATCATACTGCAACTCCAATATGGCATCGACCACCGGTATAATGGTCCCGAAGACGCTGTGCTCAAAATTATAACCATGCCTCGAACGCCAAACTAGTGTCGACCACAAGCACTATGATTCCAATGACACTGAGTCCCAATTAACATATAAATAAAAATGACAAATGATAATAATAATATTCATTACATTATCAATTGCTCAAAATAGAAAACACTTGACAATCCAAAACTTACAATGTCCAAAATTAAACATAATGTGATAAGAGAATGACATAAAGAATAAACTCCTAGTAACCAAGTACATCGAATGAACTCGCAATGCCCATGTTCTCAACATGGTTTTTGAATATAATGGGCCTAAGTCCATTGGTTAGGGGACTAACAAGCATAAAATCAGTACCAATATACTCAACAATAATGTCATCTTTGTTTATAGGATCTCTAAATGTTAAACACTTCAATTATAAATGCTTAGAATCACTAGAAGTTTTATTATTCTTAGAGTAGACTAAAGCTGCATTGTTATCACAATAGAGTTTTAGTGGCCTAGCAATGAAATCAATAATACGAAGTCCAATTGCTAAATTTCTCAACCAAACAACATGAGTGATAACAACATAACAACCAATAAACTTTGTCTGTATAATAGAAAAGGCGATAAGAGTTTGCTTTTTACTCTTCCAGGATATCACACCTCTAGCCAACATAAAAATGTAACCAAAAGTAGAGTTTCTATCATCAACACACTCAACAAGATCAGAATTAGTATAGCCAACTATTTCCAAGTCATCAACTCTCCTAAAAACAAGCATATACTCTTTAGTTCTTTGAAAATATCTCATCACTTTCTTAGCAGAAATCCAATGATCATTCCTATAATTAGTCTGGTATCATCCCAAGACGAAAACTATGAAAGCAATGTCAGGCCTAGTGCATGCTTAAGCATACATCAAGCGGCCCAACACACTGTCAAAGGGGTTTCCCTTCATTTCTGCCCGCTCAATATCATTTTTAGGACATTGATCTTTACTAAATTTGTCTCCTTTAGTAACTGGAACATCCCCTGGCTTATAGTTCTGCATATTGAATCTCTCTAAGACTCTATCGATATAAGCCCTCTAGGATAAGCCAAGTACACCTTGTGTTTTTCTCTGTGAATTTCAATTCCCAGCACAAAGGATGCTTCAATGAGATCTTTTATATTAAAGAACTTGGTCAACATCAGTTTGGTCTCATGAAGTAAACCAAACTCACTATTGGCAAGCAAACTATCATCAACATATAACACAACAAAGATGAATTTGCTCCCACTGACCTTAAGATAGATGCATTGATCAACTTTATTTTCTTCAAAACCCAAGGAAGTCACCACCTCATCAAATTTCAAGTACCATTGTCTGGAAGTCTATTTCAAACCATAAATATATTTTCTCAATTATAAACAAAATGCTCATTACCACTTGTCACAAAACCCTCAGGCTGTTGCATGTACACCTCCTTATCAAGATTACCATTCAGGAAAGCAGTCTTAACATCCATCTGATGGAACTCCAAGTCAAAATGTGCTACAAAGGAAATAATGATTCTAAAAGAGTATTTAGTGGAAACATGAGAAAAGGTTTCATTAAAATTAATCCTTTTTTTGTGAAGCCCTTAGCCACAAGTATTGCCTTAAACCTCTCAATTTTACCTTTTGAGTCCTTCTTTGTTTTGAATATCCACTTGGAGCCAATTTCCTTACAGTTTCTTGGTAACTCCACTAGTTCCCAAGTATCATTATTTATCATGGATTTCATTTCATCATGTATTGAGTTTGTCCACATGCTAGGTTGAGATAATTTTAGGATCAATAATAATACCAATATCATAAACATCCTCACTAAGATAAACTACAAAATCATCAGTGATAACATCTCGCGTTTGTCTTACAGATCTTCTAACATGAGTTTTCTCAACTAGCTCAGTAGGTTGTGCAACCTCAACCCTAAGAGGAGGATTAACTAAATTTTCAACAAGTGGATCAACCACATTCTCATTTGGAGCAAAACCTCCATGAGTTATGGAAGAGCTGGCGTTATAAAAATTAGGCAGTGGCAAAGCAACAACGTTCAGTATAACAAAATCAATATCAACATATGCAATGACAGACTTAACAACATCAAGCTCGAGGAACTTTGCATGCATAGACTCCATGATTTTATTACCTCTACCAGGACAGAAGAACCTGTATCCTTTAGCTCGACCTAGATATCCAATGAAAAAACAACGACTGGTTTTGGGGTCAAGCTTTGTCTCAAAAGGATTATATAGTTTAACCTCTACGGGGTAACCCTATACACTTAGATAGTTCAGACTGGGTTTTCTACCTATCCAAATCTCAAAAAGTGTTTTTTGAACTGATTTACTAGGAACTCTGTTTAGTATATAGAGGTTTGTTTTCAAAGCGTCACCCCACAATGTTTTTGGTAAATTACACCTACTCATCATGCTTCTCATCATATCCTTAAGACTGCGATTTCGCCTTTCATCTACACCATTTTGTTTAGGAGTACCAGTCATGGTGTATTATGGAACAATTCACAACCCTGTAAGTATTTTTCAAAAGGCCCTATATATTTCCCAATAGAATCATATCTACCATAACACTCTCCACCATGGTCAGAACTCACCACCTTTATCTCATTTCCTAGTTGCTTTTCAACCTCAGTTTTAAATATTTTAAACTTTTCAACTGCTTCTGATTTTTCCTTAATCAAGTAAAGATAGCCAAAATGTGAAAAAGTCATCAATGAAAATGATAAAAGATTTATTACCACAAATAGTAGGAGAAATGAGGCCGCTAATATATGTATGAATAATTTCCAAAAGGTCTAAACTTCTAGTTGAACCTTTCTTATTGGTCTTAGTAAATTTTCCTCTAATATGATCCACACGAGTCCCCAAATCATTGAAATCTAAGGAAGGTAAATTATCATCTCTAATTAATCTTTCAATTCTTTCCTTAGAGATATGGCATAAACGTTTGTGCCACAACAAGAAGGATATTTATCTAGTTTTAGAAATTTTAGCAATGGAGCTTTTAACGTTCAAGGTTATTGGAAATATTATCACAATTCAAAGACAACTTATATAAACCATCCAACAAGATACCATTACCAACAACTTAATAATTCAACATCAAATTTATTTTAAAAGGTAAGCTGAAATCCAAGTCTACCCAAACAAGATACTAAAATTAAATTCATCATAAGAGAAGGTACATGCAATGTATCTTTCAAAACAAGTTCAAAACCAGTTCCTAGAACTAAGATAGGAATATATGTGGATAGGAAAGATGAAATATAAGAATGAGAAAAAGAGAGAGTTATCAGATAGGGAAAGGAAAGAAGGAAAACATGAAGAAGTGAAAAGAAGAAGATAAGAGAAATAAAAAAAGAAAGGGGAAAGGAGAGAAGAAGAGGAAGGAAGGAAGAAGGGAAAAGATCATATATTCTTCATCATCATCATCACCAACTTCATCTGTATTTCATCTATATCATCATCATCTTCTTGAGTCATGTGAGTTCTAGTTAGAAATTTATGTTTTTAGGATTTAGGGTTTATATTGGTGTTGTTTCATCAACAATCTCTAGCCTTTCTATAAGAGGGTTACTTGTAGGACCGACAATAAAGTCCTGGACTTAGTGTTTGAGCGTATGGTTTTTTGGTAAACAATGTTTTTAAAAGTTTAAAAGGTGTAAACACAACTCTTGATGAGTTAGGAACGTGATAAATGCAAGGCAAAAAGGGAACTTATAAACGATAAAGCAAATTTCACCTAGTGCTCGACTGTTCACCTCACTGGCCTATAAATAGTCTCTTCTCATTCTTCACACACTCTTCTGCTTCCATATTCACGTATTTTCTTGCTCAAAACCTCAAAAACATTTTTGTATTGCAATTTCTCACCTAGAATCTCAAAAAACTCCAAACCTTTGCTTCATCTGACAATGGATTCCTCTTCTCATGCCAAAGAAAACATTTCCTATGGTACTGGCCACAATCCCATTTCCTTCAAACTTACTGCTAAAGAGGGTATGAATCGCATTCCTCAACCCACTTCCTCTGATGAAGCTGTTATCAAGAACTGGCAACGCCAGATGGTGATACCTTTCGTGGTTGATAAAAAGTTGCTAGCGTTCCATGGACCTCTTGTTGATCAGAAGTCTTCTCCAAAGATCGTTGCACCCTTTTTTCCTGGGTGCAGACCTGCTACTCCTCCTACTTTCGACAGATCTGTCGTACTCGACGTCAGATTCATGGAGGCGAAAGCTAGGGTTCTCCAATCCATGCCCACTCCTGGCAATAAGGAATACCTGGCGTGGCTTAAAAAGGTCCAAACGAAAGCGTCAAGACCAATGGCAGAGTGCAGGGATCTTCGACCTTATATAAGTATCAAGGTACGCCCACCGTGTCAATCCTTGCATGTTGTTGGCGTCCATATACTTTTGGGAAGGCTCGACTAACACGTTCCAGATGCCTTGTGGGATGTTGACACCCACCCTTTTTGACGTGGCGGCGATCATCGACCTTTCTCCCCTGGGGGAAACCTTCGATCCAACCCTTTTGATGGAGAACACTTTCGCGTTTAGTCGGGTCAGCCTTCTAAACTACATTGAAGACCACCACAACAAGGACTCTGTCGAAGTGTCCGAAGAGGAACACATAGCCTTCATCACTCTGTGGCTCTCATACTATGTTTTCTGTCTTGGTTCTTTGCAGATAGCGAAGAACTATATTGCTCTGGAGATCCAGATTCATGAAGGTCGACAAGTATCTTTAGGTAAATTACTATTGGCTTCCTTGTATCAGGCTCTGGGGTTGGCAACCCTGAAACTGAAGCTTCTTGCCAACACTCCCAAAGCTCTGAACCTGTTGGGTCCTTTGCTGCTCTTGCAACATTGGTTAAATTCTACCTTTAAGTATCAACTGGGATACACAATGTTGGAGTGTCTTATGTGACAGAATGAAGACCGACCGATCGAAGGAGCCAGGTTGGCTTTGATGACTTGTTAGGAGACTCCAAACACCAGTATCTTCATGAAATATTTAAATATGTTCATCGAAGCGAACACATTTTCTCCTAGTATGGCGCCATTTGCTGATACAACCTTCGACTCTAAATGGTTCAAAGATCCCTTTCCCGGTAGCTCTCCTCAAACTGCAGCTCAATCGAACACGATATGGAGGGCTTTCCTGACTCCTACCTTGCTGTCATACAGGATTGAACTAGGGACAAAGGGGTTCGGTTTCATGAGCTATCAATTGAACCTTGTCGCTCGTCAATTTGGCCTAAGCCAGATGGTCCCGAATCATCTGGTATCTCATGACAATGACATTGTCTGGTTTGGCCGATCGTTAACAGTTGAAGATCACAAGGCTTGCCTCCATTTTTGTAGATCTACTAACCGTTACGAACTCCCAGTATTTAGGTTTCAACAATCTTTCCTAACAACCATTAATTTTGACGAATGGTGGAACTGCTACTACAGTCATGCTTTCCCAAGTGATCAGTTTCTTCAAAACATGGTCGACACACTTTCCACTCTCGCCGATGATATACCGCCTCTGCCTCCGTCTGTTAATGCTCCCGACCCAAAAATCCAAAATCCTCAAGTCGACGAAGCCCCAAAAAAGGTACATGTTAACTGATTTAGTTTCTTATTTTCTTGGTGTTATACCAAACTGACAGTTTTTTGTATCAGGGTCGAAAAAGGGTCGCCCCTCTGCTGAACCAACTATGGTAAAGCCTTTGTGTAGATGTTTTTGATTGGCTGCATTTTGTGTTAAAACACTAACTGTACTCTGATGTCTTGACTGATGTCATGACATGCTTGAGTAGTATGCTGCAGGATTAGCTAATACAGGATTTACTGAATGTCAAACTGGATGTTATGACATTCATCCCTGACAGTAGATACTGAACTATAGAATAGTTAGTTTTCATCTACAGTTCAGTATTTAGTTCAGTCTGTTTTCAGGAGAATAACAGACCTGGCACATAGCCTATTGTCTGAATGTCAAACTGAATGTTATGACATTCATCCTTGATAGCAGATACTGAATTATAGGCAGGTTGGTTTTTCTGCTACAGTTCAGTATTTATTTCAGTCTGTTTTTTAGGAGAATAACAGACCTAGCATATGGTCTATGTTCTGGACGTCAAACTGAATGTTATGACATTCATTCCTGACAGCATATTCTAAAGTGTAGGCTAGTTAGTTTTTCTGTTTCAGTATTTATCTCAGGCTGTTTTTCAGGAATCTAACAGCTGAGCTAAAATCCAGGAAACTAACAACTGAGCTACAATTAAGAGGCCTAGTATATAGCCTATTTGTTAGCACCCTAATATGTGGAAATTAGGTTAACTTGCTTAACCTTAATTTTAGGAAATACAAGTACAAGGCCCAAGTGCTGCATTATAAAAGGATGGCAATCCTACTTTCAGCAACTCAGGGATTTCGAAGTGTGAAGCTTTAAATACATCATTGTATTTCATAGCTGTAATTTTATTGTGTCTGGTATTAGGTTTTACTTGTGAGCCAAGCAATTATCACCTAGATGATTGCATTGGACTAGGGTGTTCATTGAGTTGTAATTGTTGTGTCACTCTAAGCTTTTAAGCGCGAGTGCTGTGTTTCTTGATTAAAGCTGTTAAGCACAATCAAGAGTTGTTTGAAGTGTAACTTCGCCAATAACTTTAAACTAATTAAAGGTTGTAATCACTGTGGTGATTGAGGGGGAGTGAGTAGGAACTCTGATCTTAGTTTAGATTGAAATTGCATTGGGTAGGTATTAAGTGATAGGATTAAACAGTTGGTTTAAGGCCTGAATTGATACTGCTAATAGTGGATTTCCTCCCTGGTTTGGTAGCCCCCAGACGTAGGTGTGTTTGTCACCGAACTGGGTAAACAATTCCTTGTGTTATTTACTGCACTTTGCATTTAAGTTCTGCATCATTCTTGTCTGCGCATAATTGGATGTCATAACATCCAGTGTGACATCGAAAGTCTGTTAACTAGAATTTCAATTGGCATCAGAGCAGGCACCCTGCCTGTTAATTTCTGGGTGAGATCTAGGGACGTTACTTTCTAGTACCATAGACAAGGATGTAGGATTCTCAAATAGACCACCCATGCTGGATGGTTCTAACTATGATGACTGGAAACCTCGTATGATAGCCTTCTTAAGGTCTCTGGATAGCAAGGTCTGGAGAGCTGTCAACAAGGGATGGGAACATCCAACGAAGACAGGTAAAGATGGAATCATTATGCAAATTCCTGAAGAAGAGTGGGACAAGGAGCAAGAGGCATTAGCCCTTGGAAACTCTAAGGTCCTGAATGCATTGTTCAATGGGATAAATAAGAACATCTTCATACTGGTGCATCACTGTGAGCTGGCTAAAGAAGTTTGGGATACTCTTAAAACAACTCATGAAGGTACCTCCAAGGTGAGGATATCTAAACTTCAGATGCTGACCACCAAGTTTGAAAATCTGAGGATGAAGGAGGATGAGACTATTCATGATTTCCACAAGAATATTCTTGAAATTGCCAACACTTCTGGTGGCTTGGGAGAGAAATTGTCTGAAGAAAAACTTGTAAGAAAGATTCTCAGATCATTGCCAAAGAGATTTGCCATGAAGGTCACTGCTATAGAAGAGGCTCAAGATATCTTCAATATGAAGGTTGATGAGCTTATTGGTTCTCTCCAAACCTTTGAAATGGGCTTGTGTGAGGATGTTGAAAAGAAAAACAAAAGCATAGCGTTTGTATCAAATACTGAAGAGGATTCAGAAGAAGGAAATATTGGAGGTGATGAAAGCATTTCAGAAGCTATAGCCATGCTTGGAAGACAGTTCAACAAGTTCATAAAGAAGGTAGATCAAAAGGGCAGACCTAATGTCAAGAACTCTTCATCTGACATCAGTAGAAGATCAAAATCTGAAGAAAAGGTCAACCAAGGAAAGGGAATCCAGTGCCATGGATGTGAAGGTTTTGGTCACATTAGAGCTGAATGTCCTACCTTCCTCAAGATGCAAAAGAAGGGGCTATCTGTCACCTAGTCTGAAGGAGACTCTGAGAGTGAATCTGAAGGAGAATCTGCTAAACATGTCACTGCACTAACTAGTGTCTGTGCCTCTGATGATGACTCAAGTGGAGATGAATTTACCTTTGATGAACTTGCTGCGTCATATAAAGAGCTATGTGTCAAAAGTGAAGAAGTGTGTATACAAGGAGAAAAGTAGAAGAAACTCATCAAGGAGCTGGAAGCTGAGAAAAAGAAGCATCTGACAGTCATAGATGGTCTAAATGGTGAGATAACCTTGTTGACCTCTAAGCTAGACCAAATGACAAAATCCATCAGAATGCTGAATAAAGGAACTAACACCTTGGAAGAGATTCTAAAGGTGGGACAGAAGTCAGGAACCATGTCTGGTTTAGGCTTTGTTAAGAAATCCTCAACTGAACTCAAAAGCTCAAAGGCTGAAATTTAGAAACTCAAGCAGAAGTCACAACCAATGTCACAACATGAGGGAACCAGGAGGAGTAACCATCAGAAGAAGAAATTTCAGAGATGGAGATGTCACTACTGTGGTAGATTTTGTCATATAAAACCCTTCTGCTACAGGTTGCATGGTTATCCTAACCAGACCCCTCAAGTCAGACCTAAGCAGAAGGCATCTAAGCATAATTCCCCCATCAAGAAACAATAATGGGTTGCTAGACTAGCTCACACATCTCTAAGGGCATCTACCAGAGAAGACTGGTATTTTGATAGTGGCTGCTCAAGACATATGACTGGGATGAGCAACTTATTGGTGGATATACAACCTTATACTACCAGGTATGTGACATTTGGTGATGGAGCTAAAGGAGAAATCAAAGGTGTTGGTAAGCTGGACTGTCCTGGAGTTCCAGAACTGAGTAATGTGTTGTTAGTTAAAGGACAAACTGCTAATCTCATCAGCATAAGCCAGCTATGTGATCAAGGCTTCAATGTATAGTTCACTAAGGAAGGATATGTGGTGATGAATGGAGACAATCAGGAAGTTATGAGAGGATCCAGATCCAAAGATAACTATTATCTGTGGGAATCTAAAGTCTCAAACTACTCCTCAAAGTGCCCCTCAGCCAAGGAAGAACAGGAAGTGAAGCTATGGCATGAGAGACTTGGACAACTTCATTTAAGAGGAATGAAGAAGATCATATCCCAGGAAGCAGTTAGAGGAATCCCAAATCTGCTTATGGATGAAAGAAAAGGCTGTGGAAAATGTCAGGTGGGCAAGCTAACCAAGATGTCACATCCCAAGATTGGACATCCAAAAACATCCAAAATTCTGGAACGTTTGCCCATGGACTTAATGGTACCTATGCAGATTGAAAGTCATGAGTCGTCCTCACTTATTAGTCCTCATCAAAATGGTGTAGTTGCAAGGGAGAAACAGAATTGTGTAACATTATCCACTGCAGAAGCTAAGTACCTAGCATCTGGTAGCAGTTGTTCCCCACTGGTATGGATGAACCAGATGCAGACTGAGCACAATGTCACTCAGAATGTCATGACATTGGATGCTACTCAGTTTGAAAATTTAAGGGGCAAAGTGGGAATTTGTCCTTCTGAGGAGTTATAACAACTAATGATGTTAGTTATTTTCTGTTTAATAATTCAAATTATTAAACATTTGAGAGGTTGCTCTGATTGGTCAACAAATAATAGATACTGCTCGTGCAACAAGCGTTACCTCTTCCATCGTTTCAACTTTCAGTCTCGCAAGCTTTCTCTCAAAGAAACTTTTCATTTCGCCTCTAAGATATTCATCATGTCGCACCAATCCAACTCATCTTCCTTCAAGACCATGTCTGATTCCTCTAGCTCTGAATCATGCAACCCTAACAGGGATGATCCTGTTGTTGACTCTGCGAATACCTCACATGCAAGAAGACCTGAAGAAACTATCTCAGGCTTCTCCGCAGCAATCGCGCTTGATGAACAAACCAGAGAAGGCTCCAGGTATGTTCACAATGCCATTGCAACTATGGTGACTGGAATACTGTCTGGTAATCATAAGGTTCTTGGGGTTTCCATTCCCTTAAACACTATTGTACCTGATAATGTTGCTCGTCAAGAAAATACAGTCTCCTTAGGAAAGAATGTATCTGATGATGGTGAGCACACTGATGCTCAGGAGGGGTCAAATATTGACAAACCCTTAGATAATATGGGTGGTGAGGAAGTCCGTGTCACTCATGATGTCAGTGACAACCCTAACTGTGAAGCTGAGACAGTAGACCTGGAGGAATTTTCTGATAATGATTTGTTGACCTCAGTTGTCCCTAGCATAGCCAAAAGGGTTAGGACTAGAGAGAAAAGAAAACAGTGGTGCAAAGGTCCCCCAGTAAGAAGATTGATGTGCCAACCTCTCCCAATCCAAAGGTGGCAGAGAGTTCCCTCAAGAGGAAAGGTCATGGTCCAACAAAATCTTGGAGCAAAGGGGTGCCCAAGAAAATGAAGACCAAGTCTGTTGTTGTGGAGTCTGACTCAGATGTTCCATGTGATGTCACTGCCTCTCTGTCAAAGAAGAATCCAACCACTAGCAAGCTTGCAGCTAGTGTCCCTGAGGTACCAATTGACAACATATCGTTCCATTTTGCTTCAAGTGTAAACAGGTGGAAATATATTTATTAGAAGAGGCTGGCTTTGGAAAGGGAATTGGCTCAGAATGTCCTGGAATGTAAGGAGATTATGGCCCTTATTCAAGAGGCAGGTTTAGTAAAGACTGTGACTCAGTTCTCAAAGTGCTATGAGATGTTAGTAAAGGAATTTATTGTCAATGTGTCTGAAGAATGTGCTGATGGAAAGTCTAAGGAATTCAGAAAAGTATATGTGCGAGGCAAGTGTGTAAACTTCTCTCCCTCAATAATCAACATGTATTTGGGAAGACCTGATGTAACTCAACCTGAGCTTGAGGTGACTGACAACAAAATCTGTCAAGTCATCACTGCTAATCAAGTCAGGAAGTGGCCTCTCAAAGGTAAGTTTGTGGCCAACAAACTAAGTGTCAAGTATGCAATGCTACACAAAATTGAAGCTGCTAACTGGGTGCCCACCAATCACAAATCTACAATGGCTGTAATGCTTGGAAAGTTCATATATGCTGTTGGAACCAAAGCCAATTTTGACTATGGATCCTATATTTTTGATCAAACCATGAAGCATGCAGGAAGCTTTAGTGTGAAGGGGACTATAGCCTTTCCTTCCCTCATATGTGGTATTGTGTTGAATCAATTTCCAAACATACTAACAGAGAATGATTCTGTGAAGAGAAGAGACAGCCCTTTGGCCTTCAATCATAAACTGTTCCTAGGTATGCATGTTCCTGACATTGCCATGGCAACAGTAGAGACATCAAGTGTTTGCAAACAACCAGGTAAAGCTGCTGTCATTGCAATACTCAAAGCAACGTGCAAGGAGTTAGAGGCAAGGAAGTTCACTTTGGAAAAGTTGATTATCAAGTTGGAGATGACTGAAGGTGATGTGCTTAGTGAAGCTGCTGATGCTGCAGAAGGAGCTGCAAGACAAAGTGTAGAGGGAGAAGAGGATGCCCGTCCTGATGATGGCACTGATGATGATGCTGACTCTGAGTCAGATGAATAGAGCATTTCCCGTGTTTCTGAAATTTGTGTGTAATTTATTTTGTTTTGGTCTGTATTATTAAGTGTTGCTTTGGCAACATTTTTGACAAAAAGGGGGAGTAACACCGGTACCCCAGGACAACAGATTTGTTATTTGCTTGAACAGATCTATTTGAAGTTTTGCTTGAACATATCTATTTGAAGTTGAAGGTCCTCTAATCCAGAGGTTATGCTGCAGCTTGATGTTCAACTTCTTGTGTGATGAGTGTGTTGCTGTTTGCTATTTACTTGTGCTGCTGCTGTTGAAGTTTTTTTAACTTCTATGTGCTGAGTGTGTTGCTGTTCAACTTCTATGTGTGCTGAGTGTATTAGCTATGTTAATTCTCTGCTTGGATGTGTGTTTTCCACTGCTGTGAACTTTGTTGTGATGCCAAGTTGTTTTAGCCAAAAATTTGCCAAAGGGGGAGTTTGTAGATGTTTTTGATTGGCTGCATTTTGTGTTAAAACACTAACTGTACTCTGATCTCTTGACTGATGTCATGACATGCTTGAGTAGTATGCTGCAGGATTAGCTAATACAGGATTTACTGAATGTCAAACTGGATGTTATGACATTCATCCCTGACAGTAGATACTGAACTATAGAATAGTTGGTTTTCTGCTACAGTTCAGTATTTAGTTCAGTCTGTTTTCAGGAGAATAACAGACCTGGCACATAGCCTATTGTCTGAATGTCAAACTGAATGTTATGACATTCATCCTTGATAGTAGATACTGAATTATAGGCAGGTTGGTTTTTCTGCTACAGTTCAGTATTTATTTCAGTCTGTTTTTCAGGAGAATAACAGACCTAGCATATGGTCTATGTTCTGGACGTCAAACTGAATGTTATGACATTCATTCCTGACAGCATATTCTAAAGTGTAGGCTAGTTAGTTTTTCTGTTTCAGTATTTATCTCAGGCTGTTTTTCAGGAATCTAACAGCTGAGCTAAAATCCAGGAAACTAACAACTGAGCTACAATTAAGAGGCCTAGTATATAGCCTATTTGTTAGCACCATAATATGTGGAAATTAGGTTAACTTGCTTAACCTTAATTTTAGGAAATACAAGTACAAGGCCCAAGTGCTGCATTATAAAAGGATGGCAATCCTACTTTCAGCAACTCGGGGATTTCGAAGTGTGAAGCTTTAAATACATCATTGTATTTCATAGCTGTAATTTTATTGTGTCTGGTATTAGGTTTTACTTGTGAGCCAAGCAATTATCACCTAGATGATTGCATTGGACTAGGGTGTTCATTAAGTTGTAATTGTTGTGTCACTCTAAGCTTTTAAGCGTGAGTGCTGTGTTTCTTGATTAAAGCTGTTAAGCACAATCAAGAGTTGTTTGAAGTGTAACTTCGCCAATAACTTTAAACTAATTAAAGGTTGTAATCACTGTGGTGATTGAGGGGGAGTGAGTAGGAACTCTGATCTTAGTTTAGATTGAAATTGCATTGGGTAGGTATTAAGTGATAGGATTAAACAGTTGGTTTAAGGCCTGAATTGATACTGCTAATAGTGGATTTCCTCCCTGGCTTGGTAGCCCCCAGACGTAGGTGTGTTTGTCACCGAACTGGGTAAACAATTCCTTGTGTTATTTACTACACTTTGCATTTAAGTTCTGCATCATTCTTGTCTGCGCATAATTGGATGTCATAACATCCAGTGTGACATCGAAAGTCTGTTAACTAGAATTTCAATTGGCATCAGAGCAGGCACCCTGCCTGTTAATTTCTGGGTGAGATCTAGGGACGTTACTTTCTAGTACCATGGACAAGGATGTAGGATTCTCAAATAGGCCACCCATGCTGGATGGTTCTAACTATGATGACTGGAAACCTCGTATGATAGCCTTCTTAAGGTCTCTGGATAGCAAGGTCTGGAGAGCTGTCAACAAGGGATGGGAACATCCAACGAAGACAGGTAAAGATGGAATCATTATGCAAATTCCTGAAGAAGAGTGGGACAAGGAGCAAGAGGCATTAGCCCTTGGAAACTCTAAGGCCCTGAATGCACTGTTCAATGGCATTATCACCTCTTCACACGTCTCAACATCCAGGTACCCGAAGAAGTGCTTGTGGTGGAGGATGGGGATTCTAATGGGAGTGTGCACCCACACATTTTTTCTCCATCAAAAGCACCTCCTAGAACTCCTCCTACCCTTACGCGGTGGAAGAAAGCTCAAGCCCAGAAGACTCCGACAAAGGTAGCTTCTAGGGTTTCCCCGACAGTCCAGGAAGATGTCGAAGAAGTTCTCACTCCTCGTGATTCAGAGAGGACTCCCACTGCTTCTCCAACTTCTGTGGATCTCCAAGTATTTGTCCCCACTCTTCCTCATTATCTATGGGTTTCTTTTTTCCATGTAATCTAACACTTTTATCATTCAGGGACCGGTGGGCTCCCCGATTGTGGTCGAAACCGTGGTTAGAGATACGACCGAACATCCTCCAGTCGGCGTTGTCTTAATCCCTCAACGGCAAATTGAGTTTCAAAGCGGCTCCCTAGTGACCTGTCAAAATCCTGCATCTCCACCACCTCTTGATCCCAATATGGCTGACGAAAACACGTCGACCAACATTTTGACCCCTAAGGACTATTAAGCAAAGGAACCCTGCCGAGGCCTTAAGAAAGTTGCAACAAATCAGTCGTTTGTCGACTGAAGCACCATCTCCATCTACTACCGTTGATACTTCCTAAGAGCTTCATGTCGAGGTTGTCTTCATCCTTCAGCGGTTGAAGGCGTCACTCTTTGATGGCGAATTTATAGGCGCTCTTGAAAGAGAAGGGGAGATTGCTCGTGATGTTTTTAAATTTGTTGACTCTATTGCCCTCCATGATCTTCCTACCTCAATAATCAAGTACTTTGTCTAATTTGAGGCCTTCTTTACTCAATTCGTCAAGGACCTGAACCTTCGACAAAATGCTGACCTTCAGATAAAAACGAAACTCAATGAGGCAAATATTGAATGGGACTCCGGTGAGGCTTGTGAGAGGGAACTCGATGAATTCGAACACAAGAGAGAAGAGAGTCTTCGTCAGCGGGAAGCCTTCGATCAACAGATATCCGACTACCAAGCTCAGATCGCTGAACTCAATAAAAAGATTGCTGAGGTGGAAGCGTAAAAGCTTCTTTGGAGACTTGTTGAAGGAATTCCCGCACAAGAGGCAATCGACAGTGAGGTCTTGAGGGAAATATCTCATGGAGAAAGAGCCCTTAAGATCGAGGCTGACATCAAGTACTTGCGCGGGAAGAAGGTCATTCTGGATAATAGGATCAGTCACGAGATAACCTCGTTTGAGTACTTTAAATCTAGGTTCCCCATTTGAATTTTTCTTTATTTCTCTTGTAGGTCTGTCGACCATACTTTGTAATGCCCTTTTGGGACATTTTTAAAGAATCAATGAATCTTATGTTTGGATCTGGATCTCTTATAGCATAGGTATATTTCTTCAAGTATTTCTCATTCATCCTCAAGACCCTTTGATCCCCACCAAGTTCTTTGATCTCATATACATTGTTAGTGTATGTTCGAGTTACTTGAAATGGTCCTTCCCACTTCGGCGACCATTTACCTAAGGTTCGATCTCGACGATCCATATGCAAGATTACTTTCCAAACGTAATCATTATTAGAAAAGATTTTTTCCCTTACCTTTCTATTGTATACCTTGGCTACGCATTCCTTCTGTCGGATCAACATTTCCGTCGCGGCCAATCTTTCTTCGTCCATATCAGCCAATTCGTCAAACATCATGTTCCAGTACTGTTCCGACTGAAGGTCGTTCTGACGTTGCACTCTGACGGACTGTAAGTAGATCTCTACTGGCAATATGACATCGTAACCAAATGTTAATCGAAAAGGCATCGAATTTGTTGCCTCTTTTAGGGACGTTCGACAAGCCCATAGAATTTGGTCCAAAGTTTTGTGCCAGTTCTTTGGTTTCTTAGAAACATGTTTCCTAATCAAACTTATTATTACTTTGTTGGTCGCTTCTACTTGGCCATTTTCTTGTGCATAGTAAGGTGTAGAGGTAACCAACCTGAAGCCTGTCTCGCCAGTGAACTCTTGCATATTTTGTCCCACAAACACTGACCCTTGATCCGTGGTAATGGTCCCTGGGATGCCAAACCTATACACAATATGTTTTTGGATGAATTCAATCACCACGTCTTGATCCTCCTTCACCAGAGGGACAACTTCGACCCATTTGGTGAAGTAATCTATCCCTACTAGGATAAACTTCTGCTGCTTCAACAAGGCTGGTCAAATTTCTCCAATGACGTTTAATGCCCACCCCCTAAAGGGCCATGGTTTGATGATCGCATTTAACTCACTTGCCGTCATATGTTGAATACATGTGTGTCTTTGACATTCTTGGCATTCCTTAGAAAACTCAATGCAATCTTTCAACATACTGGGCCAATAAACCCCTTGTCGAAACAGCAACCACTTCATCTTATGATCTGCCTGGTAGGTGCCACAGGCTCCACTATGCACCTCATATATGGATAAGTATGCTTAGGTATCTCCCATGCATTTAAGTAGTACTCCTTCTGGTGTCTTCTTCTGCAATTCGTTTCCTGACCACACATAACTCAAAGCCTTGTACTTGGTTTTCCTGTCAGTACCTCCGACTGGATTCTCTAAATATTCAATAATCGACTTCCTCCAATCTGTTGGTGATTAACTGTTGACAGCGAAAACTCCATGTTCCCAGGCCTCCTCGACTCCACAGGTTTCCTGCCATTCTCCGTCACGACTGTCACTCTTGTCGAGGATATCTTCTGTCAGTGGTGTTCTCGACACCATTTTCTCTCGAACCTCTATCATATCTTGTAATGTTGACTTAGACATCTTATACCCTGAAGCGATTTGAGCAACTCGTTAGCTTCTTGGTTTTCGTTTCTGGGTATATGTCTTATGTCTGTAACTTCAAAATGTTCTAGTAGCTGCGTCGCAGTCACAAAATACTTAAGCAAACTCCCCTTGATGCACTTATATTCGCGTGTAATTTGCTTTACTACCAGCTCTGAGTCTCCCCTTACTTCAATTCAACTGGCTCTCATCCCTTTCAAATTTTGAAGACCAACTATTAAAGCCGTGTATTCGACTTCATTATTGGAACACTTTATACTGATCTTGTACTTAAACTTCGTCGGACCAACCTGAGGGGATAATATCAATACCCCGACTCCCGTTCCGTCTTTGTGACTCGATCCGTCAAAATATAGATGCCGTGGTGTGGCGTCGACCACGTTCAGAGATGATTCGACCATGGCATGATCCACTATAAAATCCGCCACAATCTGGCCTTTCATGGCCTTTAAAGGTTTGAATGTTAGAGAGAACTTTGTTAGCGCCAATTCCTATTTCTCAATTCTACTATGCAGAATAGGTTTAGACAACATATGTTTAATAATATTGTAATGAGACAAAACATAAATATCAACTGGTTTTATATATTGCTTTAATTTCATACAAGCAAAGTACAAACATTGACATAGTTTTTCTATGAGATTGTACCTAGTTTCAACATCTACCAACATTCTACTGAGGTAATATATGTGTCTTTCGACACCATTACAATCCTTTTGGGCCAACATGCTCCCTATAGTCGTATCTGACGCAACAATATATAAACTCATATTTTTCTTTCTACTAGAAGGTAATAGAATAGGAGGCTTGGTAAGGTACCCCTTAATTGCATCGAAAGCCTCTTGTTGTTTGGGCCCCCAGTGAAAATCACTTTCCTTCTTAATTTTAAGTAGTGGCGAAAATACCTTTGTTTTACCACTTAGATTCGATATGAATCTTCTTAAGAAGTTTATTTTCCCAAACAAAGATCGGAGTTGCTTCTTTGTCAATGGTCTTTTGAGGTCTAAGATCGCCTTCATCTTGTTTTGATTGATCTTGATACCTCGTTTGTGTACCATAAATCCCAAGAAGTTGCTTGCGTGCACACCGAAAGCACACTTCGATGGATTCATTTTCAATCCATATTTTTTCATTCTATCAAACGAGCGTCGAAGGTGATCCAGGTGCCCCTCATGAGATGATGATTTTATCACGATGTCGTCAATATACACCTGCATGAACTTCGCAATGAAGTCATGAAATATGGAATTCATGGCCCTTTGGTAGGTTGCTCCTGCATTTTTCAAACCAAACGGCATGACGACCCACTCGTACGTCCCCATAGCACCAGGGCATCAGAATGCTGTCTTGGGGACATCTTCTTCGGCAATGAGAATTTGATTGTAGCTAGAGTATCCATCAAGTAAGCTCAGATACTCAAACCATGTGGATGAATCGACCCGCATTTCTGCCACAGGCATTGAATACTCATCCTTTGGCGTGGCGTTATTTAGATCTATGAAATTTATACAAATCCTAAGAGTTCCATTTTTCTTGATGACGGGCACTATGTTGGCCAACCATTCGACGTACCTAGCTGTTCTTATGAA
The DNA here is from genome assembly GCF_024323335.1 of Lathyrus oleraceus. Lineage (NCBI taxonomy): Eukaryota > Viridiplantae > Streptophyta > Magnoliopsida > Fabales > Fabaceae > Lathyrus > Lathyrus oleraceus. The sequence continues at coordinate 113,903,136 of NC_066582.1, forward strand.
ACGAGTTTTGAGGAGTCTTTCAATCTCTTGCTTGATCTTTGAAATGACGTCTGAGGCAAATGATTAAGGGTGTTGCTTCACAGGTTTTTTCCCTGGTTGGATAGGCAGGCGATGCTTCATGATGCTCCGATTTAAACCTGGCATTTCGTTATAATCCCAAGAAAAGCAGTCCCTGTATTCGGTCAATACCTCAACTAGTTTCACCCTCATTTCTGACCCCACCTTAGTACTTATGTAGGTTGGTCTTTTTGTGATTCCATCTCCCAAATCGATCTCTTCGAGGGGATCTTGTGCTTGCATATTCTGGGACTCATTTAGTGGGTTCTTTTCGAACCCTAAAGGCTCATTGTCATAGATATAATCAAGCCTCCGACTTTCTGAAGCTGTTGTCTGGCCTGGTCGACCATTTTCCAAACCTTCGGCCTCACAGGACAAATCCTGAAGTCTCTCCCTTTCTAGAATTGACCTCCTCTTGTTTTCATCCAAATAGGCCAAAATTCGAGCCAGGCTTTCTGACTGAGCAGTCATCCTCATCGACTGCAGGCTACACCGTAGGTGGAATTCCTGTCTCTGATCCTGTGTCTTCCTCGTTATCCCATATGAAACCATGATCAGGGTCCAAGTTCAGAACTCAACCAGTTTTGGCGGAAGTATAAGAGTCTGATTCGTCATCAGATTGCGCTATATTCGCCAAGTGTTGGTCGAAAGACCTCTTGGAACCTCTATCGTCAACCCGGTAATAACTTTGGTCGACCTCAATATTTTCTATGATGCCATCCTTTTGCCAGATTATAAGCCTCTGGTGGAGCATTGATGGTACAACCCCTATCCCATGGATCCATTCTCGACCCAAGAGTAAATTGAAATTGGCTTTTGAGTCTATCACCATGAATAGTGTTGAACATGTTGTCATGCCCATAACGAGGTCGACCTGAACAACCCCCATTATATTGCTGGTTTTCCCTTCGTAGTTTGAGAGGACCATGTTGTGTTATCGAAGATCTTCGTCACCCTTTCCCATTTTCTTAAACAGAGTATAGGGCATTAGATTGACTGCAGCACCTCCGTCGATAAAAACCTTGTTCACCGCCATTCCATCAACCTTTGCTCTAATGAACAATAACTTCAGATGGCACATCATCCCAGGACTAGGCCTTTCAAACATAGCTTTTTGTTCTTCCACCATGCCGCTATTCATGACATAGTAGCACAAATGTTTTCCTCCATCTGTCTTGTCTGGCACAAAGTCTCCCTCTATTTCAGAGACCCCGGACACCATGTCATATTCATCTGGCAACACCGATACATTGCCACAGTTTACAACAAAATCGTCACCATAAATGTCATCGTTGTTTTCGTTGTACATGTATTTGTCTAATTCCTCATCAAATTGAGGGGAGTATTCAGGCTCTCCTTCCTCTGGTTGGGGAGAATACTCAGGCTCTTCCTCCTTCGATTTGCCCTCGCTTTGTGGCTGCCTCTCGACCTCTGACGAACATTCCACATTCTGAGTAGCTATCACTGCCTTCTTTCCCGTCGAATCGATAGTCATGGCCACTGTTTGATTGCCCACCATCTTTCCTGGTCCTACAACCTTTGACATCTGTTCCTTTTGTCCATCGGTTTTCAAATGCTTCAACTATGGAGTAGTAACAACCTTCCCAACCTTTTTGTTTCGCTGGTGGCGTCTCCATCATGTCCTAGTCATTGGATTCTTTCCTTTGTAATTAGGAGATATTGTGTAGCCCCTTCTCTTCTTTGGAGATGTTGTCTCTTCCTCCAACAACCTCCATTTTGGCTTTTTGCCCCCTTTCTGATTGTTGGACTCTATCCACTTTTCCTGTGGAACATCAGTTGGAGGAATGAAGGTCTTTGGTCGGGAACTTTGAAACTGTCTTCTATAATCTTCATTCCTTCGAGGTGCTCCATGCATGTCAAACACGAATCGTGGGACAACCGGTTTCTCCTCTTTCACAACCTTGTTATCTGCCTCTAGTCTTTCGTCGATTTTCTCGTCGAACACCACGCTGCACTTTGGGCATAGAAGAGCTTTTGACCCATTTTCCTTACACTTCTCTTGGAAGTCTGATAAGCTTTCGCCAGGCTGGGGATAGGCCGAGTTGGACTTCCCTTTGGCCTTGTTTCCGAAACCTTCAGTAGTTTCGACCATCATCACTTCAAATGATTCAACCAACGAGGTTGCTTTGGAAACTTCAATGAGACCATCAATAGTCTCTACCATCATGCATTCTAGAGGCTCTGCGTACAAATATTCCTCCACCTTTAGAGGGTCGGAATCCACTTGCATTTTTTGCCTTTCGCCAAACTGTAGCCTTCATTCTTTCAGAGCTTTCTGCATCAAATCCATGAAAAGAACACATTGGTGAGTTTTGTAACCAATGAAATTATGAAATTTACAAAATCCTTTTTTTTATTTTGTTCAAGACGGGGGTCTTTTAAACCCCGAGGGACGAAAATCTGACCATCTTTAACTAATAGATCAAAGATTTTGTCGCACTTAGACACATAAAAAGTATAGGTCGTAGCTACGTATTTGTCTGTTTTCTCTAGTTCGACAGGTTTTTCCCATTCGAGGGTTTCAAAACCTTACACGCATACGGAGGTCGGGGCTTGAGTTATGCCACGTTAACCTCTCTCTTGTCGACTATATCTCCTTCGTCGAAAGAAACTCCTTCGACTGTGATGTATAACATTTTTTCTTTCTTGTGATATCGACCCGTGTCGCAACCTAAAAAAATAGAATGTGCAAAAAAACAATCGGCGAGAGAAAAATGACAGAAGAGTCGCCACCGTGCGTTATTTATCCCAAAGGAGGGAAAGGAAACGCTCGAAGAAAACCTGAAGAAAAAGAAAAGGAAAAGACAAGGTCTCGCAACCAAGTCTTGGGTTCGGGAGTCGATTATGCGAAAGGAAGGTATTAGCACCCCTACGCATCCGTAGTACTCTACGAGATCCACTCTTGTTGTTCTTGTCTAAAGGGTGTGTGTTTATCTAAGGTACTATTTACTAAAAAAGGGTTAAAAGAAAATGACTCGCACGGATGTCGCATCCACTACATACGTATCTCATCTGAGTATGAGAATCAGAGTCTTCGTGGCTCAGCTACCTATGGGTGAGAGAGAAGTGTGCTCGCTAAGACATCGCGTCTTATGCCTACGTATCTCATCTGGAATGAGAATCAGAGCAAGCCGTAGTTCAGCTAACTACAGGAACAAAGGTCTCAATTGCAACTAGGGCAAGAGAAAGGGAAGGTCTCAATCGCAACGAGGGCGAGAGGAAAGAATCGCAATGAGGGCGAAAGCAAACAAGGATTAGTTGTTAGTTGTCAGTCAAAAAACTCGGCAAGACATCGCATCTTGTGCCTACGTATCTCATCTGAACATGAGAATCAGAGTTGCCGTAGTTCGGCTACATAGGGATTGCCATCTGAACATGGACTTACAAAGGAAGACACCAGTTGTGTCAAAGGAGAGTGGGCAATGTGTTCACGTCCTAGCAGCAGGTGTCACATCTCGCTGAATCGAGTCTTAGGCAGTTACCTCTTTGCAATAGAACAGAGTGACATGCCACAGGATCGAAGACGCACGGGAGGTCTAAAAATGGGGAAGCTCTGCCCTAGAGTTGTCATGCAATGTGGACCTATGTGTTAGGATTTACAAATGGGAACATCTATCTAATGTTAACATGCAAAGAATAAGGGAATTCTACCTATGTTATCATACAAAAGAAGGAAGGAATTCTACCTATGTTATCATACAAAAGAATGAGGGAATACTACCTATGTTATCATACAAAGGGTTCTACTTAATGTTAGCGTGCAAAGAATAAGGGAATACTACCTATGTTATCATACAAAGGGTTCTACCTAATGGGTGCTACCTAAACGGAACAAGAATCGACGAATGGAGCAAAGAGAGGATAAGGGTAAGGGTAGATGGCGATGCACGAAGCAATCGACTTACAGGTAGATGGCGATGCCAGAAGCAATCGACTTACAAGAGAAATGGCGATGCCTGAAGCAATCGACTTACAAAAGGAATGGATGAATACGTGCTGGTTCTGTTAAGTTTAAAAAAATGATTACTCGACGTTGGATCGAGGTTTTGATCTTGTTTTGAAATGGTTATCGAATGTTTGTTTTAGTTATTGTATTAACAGATGAATAAAGAATGAAAGAATAAACATTATACACTTCATGGGAGAGGGGTACATTTGTTATGAATGGGGATTGTTCATGGCAATCAGACAATAAAAAATATATGCCTCATACATCATACAAGTAGGCAACAATTAATCAAGTCAGATATATAAACAAATATATGATCAAATCAAATAATCAAAGAATAAAATGAATGAGCATTAGACAATGCATGAGAAGTATAGACATGTTAAGCAATCAAACAATGGAAGCATGGATGAAAGAAACAAGTATAAAAAATATCAGATGAATCAGACAAGTGAAACTATTCACACAAAGGATCAATGAATAATTTAATCGGGAAATGATGCAAGGATCAAATAAAATCAAGATGAAAGGCCTCTAATATGTGGCATATGAGATGAACAAGGGAGGATCATAAGATCTTTTCAATTGCCCTAAGCAATCCCTAAGTCAAACATCAATCATAGAAAAGTCAACTGTAAAGTTAAGTCAACTTAAAAAATATGGAATAAATAGTAAATTAATCAAGAAAATTATGAAAAATTAAACTAAGTAAGGTGGGGTCAGGACATCATCATCCCCCAAAAGATTTTAAAAATAATGTGAATTAGTGTATAAATTAATTGAAATAAAACAGAAGTCAAATGAAAAGTCAACCAAGCAAACTAGGTCAAAAATAAATCCAAAATAAATTAAAAATGGGAAATAAAATTCCAAGAAAAGGTCAGGTTGACCATGAGACATTGGTCAACCCTCATCCCAAAAATCAGAAGTTAAAAATAATTTTAAGTCATGAAAATAAAATTAATAAAAATATGTGTGTTACAATGGACCATTTGAAACAAATAATTAAAATAAAATATTAACATTAAATAAAATATTAACATTAAATAAAATATGAAAATAAAAATTAAATAAATTAAATAAAACATTAAAGAATGTGAAAAATATTTTTTGGTATTTTTGTGAACAAATAAAATATTTTTATTAATTAAAAAGTAAAACAGAAAATAAAAATGAATTAAGAAAGAAAATAAATGGAAGTGAAATAATGGTGAGATGGGTGGTGTGGATAGCGCAGCGCAAGGAAGCCCAGCCCGGTCCATGATGATTATTCAGCGTGACAGCATAAATAATATGTTCATTTTATTAAGCCATGTAATATTGCAATCAATTGGTCATGTGTTAACTTAAGTCACTAAAGACAAATACAGTGTTGGACGGTCAAGATAAGGAGGAGCGCGCATGATCGGACGGCTAACGGCGCGACACGTTTTATCTCTTCATGGAATGAAAACATACAACCATGCATGCAGAAAAAACATACGAAAATACAACATACTCTTTCAATCTTCCAACCAACATATCTCATGCTATGGTTCACCAAATGGGGTGATGTAAAAAGCAAAGTTCAAGTGCAAAATGAGTAGAATACAATGGTGTCTTGTTTCATTAAAAATAGTGGCCTTAGCATGAAGAAAAGTGAACAACAAGGGGGGCTCATGAACATGGATACAACAAAAATTCAATGTCACAAAACTCTAACTTAAAGCAATGCCTCATGGTGAGGGGTTTACAAGCATGCACACCATATTGTTAACATGGAAAATAAGCGTGGAACCAACATGGCATAATGGAAAAATAATCATGAAGTAAGCATGGTGAACATGAAAAAAAAGTAATGAACAAGCATGATATTCATGGCCATGGAAGGTTGGGATAAGGAGGTTACCTAGTGGAGAACAGTCCACTGCTTCTTGGTAGTGGAGAAGATAGAAAAGGAAGATGCTCTTGGTGCTTTGAAATTTCAAGAAATTGTGAAAATGGAAGGGAACGCAACTTGGTCTTTTTCCTCTTGCTTTCCCTAGCTCGAAATATAGCAGCCTCTATCTTTCAGATTAGGGTTTCTAAGCTTATATATGTAGGGTTAAAGTGCTCTTAATGGGCTTGAAGTGTTTGGCTTGGATTATGTGCAAAAAGTGCAAAAAGTGAGGTGGTATGAGCAAATTATCAATGTGGCAAAACTTGAGTGAGTGAACATAAAAGTGAATGGCCAAATGAGGAAATGCAAGGGCTGGTCAATTTTTGTGGTCTGACTTGGTTTGGCTTGTGCAACACAAAAACAGTCCAACAGGGTGACTTTGAGGCTATATATTGTTGAATACATGTCCAAATGGCAAGGCAATGCAAACAGTAGGAAGAGGGCATGGAACTTAACATTTTTCATGTTGAACACAAATTGAAATGATGAGTGGAAAGAAGTGAAAAATGGCCATAAAGTGTAGGTCTCACAACTGCAGAATGGTTGGGCCAGCTTGACCTAAATGATGCCAAAAAATTCAGTTCATGAGGCCAACTTTAGATGAGTGTATCTTTCAAACCAATGATCCAAATGGGATGATTCCAAAAGTATGTGAAAGAGGACATAACAAGGTACAATTGTCATGAAGAAAATATTTTCAAAAGATTCCTTGAAATGCAAGAAAACTGGCCCATAAGTCTTGACAAATCTTGCAGATTTTGGACTTAGAAAATTTTCTAAGTGTCCTAAAATAATATCTCACTTTGACCAAGCATAACTTTCTCAATTTTGATCCAAATGAAACAAACTTTATATCTATAGAAAGCTTGGAACAAGGGGAACAACTTTAATGTTGGAGAAATTTTCAAATGGAGCTTTCATATTGATGGAAAATGGGCTTAAAGTGGGTGCAAAAAACCATGAAAACTTGCCTTAAATGGAAAGTCAACTATTTCCAAATTTAATAACTTTTCAAACTCCTGATTAAATGATGAATCCATGATCCAACCTTGATCAAATTTCACATGTAGGCTCCCTTAGGCATGAATTTTGAGATTCCTCTTTCCAAATGTCAGGAGTTGACTTTTCTGGCCCCACAGTTGACTTTTCCCAAACTATCTGATTCCCGATTCCATTGATCAATTGAAGCACCTCTGGCTCAAATAAAAAGCTGATTTTTTGTATGTGGACCCTTGTGAACATATGGAGGGCCATGGAAATGAGTTTCACCCAAGGAATCAGAAATAAACCGATTTTATGCCAAACCCTAGTTTAGGGCAAAAATGATCAGGAACTGATTGCACTGATTGCCAATGGATCTTTTTGAGATAAATGTGAATCATCCTAGGCCAAGATGCCTCTCTAATCATGATATGAATGATCCCCCTTTTCTTCCCACCAAACATTGCCTGTTGTAGATTGTTAGATACCCAAAAGTGCTTATTTGAGCTATCAAATATGGGTATCTTTCACTCCATTTCCTTGCTAAATTGTCAAAACCACCTTTGTTTTAGATGAAATGCAATACATTGATAAACGATCTTGGTACCTTTGATTTGTGTGTTATTGTGCAGGAAGAAGGCATGAAATAATTGAAAATGAAGACACAAGAAAGTTGGCAAAGGAACCAAAGAGAAGGTGCATTCATCAGCTTGCTCGCTAGGCGAGAGCTGTAGCGAAGGACTCGCTAGGCGAGCTTCCAGCGAACGTTGCAGCGAACGCGTCCAGACTTGGTGAAAAGCATAGCCAACACTCACTCGCTAGGTGAGCCATCAGCGAGATCCCAGCGAGGATTCCAGTAGCCAAACCTCTCAACCTCGCTGGAGCGAGGGTTGAAGCGTGCCCTTCGCTAGGCGAAGGTTTCGTTCGCTAGGCGAACATGACAGTCTGAGATAGGCTGTTTCTCTGGGCGCAGGTGCCTCATGTGTCTCAATTAGACCCTCGCTAGGCGAGCCATTCTGCTCGCCTAGCGAGCATGACAGCCCAGTACAGCTCTATAAGTAGCAAGTGCCACTTTTTGGAGCCATACCTAGTTTTCCATACTTTTGCACTTTTTCTAGATATTTTTACAGCATTGTTCTTAGAAGCTTTTGTGCCCTAAATTTCATTTCTCTTCATCTCTTAACCATCTTTTACAAAAAGAAGGTGGATTCCCATCCAATCTCGATTATTCGACTCGGATGTTGATCAACCTTCTTCCGAAACTTGCCGACCAAGCTACCATGAAAATGAGTAGCTAAGTCCTCCAATTGTCAAGGTTAGATGTAGATGATCATTAGCTTTGTGTGTAAATGTAAGGATCTTCATGTGTAAACTCTTTAATGGTGAATATATGATGAAAACTTTGTTCTTATTCAAAACTCTTTGTGTTGGTTTATGATCGAGAGATGTTTACCAACTCTTAACCTAGGTTTTCATCCAATCTTGTTTGTTAGCTAGAGATAGTAATGAATGATTTTGTTCACCATAAGGTTGAACCAAAAAGTTGTCATTTTGATAGGTTGTGTTAGAGATAAACAATCGATCAAAATGGGAAAACTCACAATGTGTGTTCGAGAGAAACACATTGGGAGGACTTTGTGAAATAATTTATCATCTAAAGGAGTTTATAAGATTGTTGACCGAACAAATACATGCAAAGTGATCGTTGAACCCTAACTTTGGCAATATTTCTCAAATATTCAAATCAAACTTTTACCGCATTGTATTACCTTTTTATGCAAGATAACGTGATTAAAACCAAAACCCCCTGTGTTACTTAAGCTAAGATTAATACAACCATCGAACGGCGGTGATATCTTACAATCCCTGTGGATACGATAACAAAAACCCGACACTTAAAATTACAACTAACAAAATGGCGTTGTTGCCGGGGATTGTAAATTGATATTGCGAGCATCGCAATGGTTGCTTAATTTTTAGCTTTTGAATTTTTGACTTGTGCTTGTAATCTGTTTGGTTTAGTGTGCAACTTACGTTTTATGCGAGGGCAAATCCCTGTGGACGAACTTCTTTTTGATCCCAAGATCGAAAGAACCGCAAGGAGGAACAATAGCAAAACGAGACGTATGAGGCAACAGGCTAGACAACGTCAAGAGAAAGGAGAAAGTTCTTCTACCACAAATCCACCACCATTCATACCTAACATGGAGCCACCACCACCACCACCTATTTCTACTCCATGCATAAACAGTCCAAGAAACACCGCTCAGTTTGCCAACCACACGGGAAGGCAAGCTGAGATGAAAACGGGAACTCTCAATTTATTATATGGAAGTCCATTCACCGGAATGGACCATGAAGATCCCTTTGCTTTTCTCACAAAATTTTATGAGATAGCATTGGCGGCCGGAGTGGATCAGGCTCAGGAGCTCCCGTTGTTCAGAAGATTATTTCCCCACGCTTTGCTCGGCAAAGCAAAAGATTGGTACTTAGACCAAACACCAGCCGTCATGACAGACTGGAACGTGTTAGAAGAGAAGTTTATCGAGAGATTCTTCTCCCATAACCGGTTCATGGAATCCAAGACGACCATCTCGGTGTTTGCACAAGGAATCAATGAATCCTTAAATGAAGCGTGGGAAAGATTCAAGTCCATGCTTAGGAAATGTAAAGGGCATGGATTTGATGAATTGACTCAAATCCATATCTTCAAAAATAGACTTCAACCAAATTGCAAGACGTTGTTGGATGCTACCTCGGGTGGCTCTTTATTGTCAAAAAGTGCCGAAGAAGCTACAAACATTATAAATCGAATGGCTCTAAATGATCTTTAGAGTCAAAGTCGAGGCAACTCTTTGAAGAAGCCGGGAGTGCTTGAGCTAGGGACGAACGATGCCATCCTTGCCCAAAACAAGCTCATCTCACAACAAGTGGAACTCTTAACGCAACAAATTAAAGAGTTGAGAGAACCGTCTAAAGCTAAACAAATAGCTTGTTGTGAGCTTTGTAAAGGTGAGCATGACACCGGATTCTGTCCACCTCCGGGATTTGAAGAAGTAAACTACATGGCAAACCAACCGAGACAACAACAACAACAACCTTATCAACCACACCCTCAAAATCAACAACAACAATTCCAAGGGAATCAAGGGTTCCAACCTAGGAGTAACTATTACCATAACCAAGGTTATGGAGGTGGTTCTTCTAGCCGTCAAAACCCTCCCCAAAATCCTTATCAACCTCAACAACCGCCGGTCGTAAATTCTAAGTTGGAAGAGACATTGACGCAATTCATGCAAATGTTAATGGCAAATCAAAAAAGCAACGACGCGGCTATAAAAAATCTCGAGACTCAAGTTGGGCAACTTGCTAAGCAACTCGCGGAACAACAACCCGGTCCTTCCTTTTCGGCAAACACGTAAACAAATCCTAAGGAGTATTGTAAGGCGATCACAACGAGAAGTGGGAGGGAGTTGATGAGTGAGAATAAAAAAAGAGTTGAGAGAGAAAATGAGGAGGAAATAGTTGAGGAAAATATTGATGGTGAAGTGGGGGAGTGGAGTGAGGAGGAAGAAGTTGAAAAGAACGAAAAGAATGGTGAAGTTGAAAAGAAAAAAAGTGTGGAGATTGAGAAAAATACAAGTGATGAAGTAGTGGTGGAGCCAGTAAAAAAACCTAGATGGAGGAGTTCGAGAATTGCTAAAGGAAAGGAGGTAGTGAGCGCTACTCCAATCCAAAACCTTCCTTATCCTCATGCTCCGTCCAAAAGGGAGAATGAACGGCATTACGCCCGGTTCATGGATATTTTTAAACAATTGAAAGTGAACATTCCGTTTGCTGAAGCCTTGGAGCAAATGCCAAAGTATGCCAAATTCATGAAGGACATACTTACAAAAAAACGGAGGTACACGGAACCAGAGACAATCTTGCTTGATGCACGATGTAGTGCCATCATTCAAAAAACTCTCCCAAGGAAGGAATCCGATCCGGGACGAGTCGCTCTACCGGTAACCATCGGAGACACCTACATGGGTAATGGCTTGATTGACTTGGGATCTAGCATCAATTTAATTCCACTGTCCATTATCAAAAGATTGGGAAATGTTGATATCAAACCTGCTAAGATGACTTTGCAACTTGCTGATAAATCTACCACTGCACCATATGGAGTGGCTCAAGACATGTTAGTCAAAGTTGATAAATTCTTCTTCCCGGTTGATTTTATTATTATTGATATGGAAGAGGATGATGATGCTCCGCTCATCCTGGGCCGACCATTCATGAAAACCGCGCGCATGATGATAGACGTAGATAACGGTTTGATGAAGGTAAGGGTCCAAAATGAAGAGGTAGCCTTCCATCTTTTTAAAGCCAAAAAGCATCTTAATGATAAACATGATTCTTTCCGAATCGATGCCACAGAGGAGAAGCTAGTGGAGGTCGCAAACCAGGTTCATATTTCTAATCCTTCCGAAAGACCTCTTATCGGAGTCTACCAAGTTTCAACCAAAACTAAAGAAAAAAAGATGGAAGCATGGTTGCATGAATTAGAGGCTTACGGAGAACTTTTCTATCATGATGAGACAAGGGAAGGCGTGGATATGACCAATATAGTGGAGGAACCAAAACTGGAGCCACATTTGAAATATGTGTACCTTGATGATAACTGTACTAAACCCGTGATCATTAGCAATAATTTATCCACAAACGAAGAGAATCAATTGATGCGGGTGCTGAAGAAGAAAGAGGTTGTCAAACTGGTAGAGGCCGGGATGAATTGTTCTATCGCCGACGGTGAATGGGTGAGCGTTGTGCAAATAGTTCCGAAAAAGGGTGGTATTAGATTTTATCGAAGGTTCATCAAGAACCTCTTGAAGACAACAAAGCCCTTGAGAAAGTTGCTCAACAAAATGGATCCCGGTAGCTCAAACAACAAAGTGGATCGCGGAAGCTGCACAATTCCTTTGGATGCTCCTCTGTGAGCATCGCACCGTCGAGCTTAGCCGACGTTAAACAAGCGCTTGTTGGGAGGCACCCCAACATTGTAAGTATTTACTGCTTTTTCTGTGTGTTGTGATGGGATTCGAAGTGCTAACACCTTGCTGAATGAACCTGAACTGCTGCCTTTGGAAAGGCAATTGCTGTCATGCTCGCTTGCTGCTCGCTAGGCGAGGCAGTAGCGAGCTGATTCGCTAGCTGCTCGCTAGGCGAAGCAGCAGCGAGCGCTGCATGACAGCACTTATTAAAAATCTCAGCAGGGCACTCATTTTGGCCCAAACACAACTTTTCTGGTTTTCAACTCTGCTGAGGAAAATTTTAACCGAGCACTCTCCACACTCTCTCACTAACACTCTATCCCTATTTGGAAGATTGCAAACCCTACTCCACTTCACATTTCAATCAATCCGTGTAACTAAGGTTTGCCCTACTACATTTTCTGTATGTTTGAACTCTGTTATTTCCGATTTGGATGTCAATTAGGATGAGTTGTGGTGTGGGAAACTTTAGGTTTGCATGTGGGATTTTAGGTTTTGCAATTGGGGATTTTAGGTTTTGCAATTGGGGATTTTAGGTTTTGCATGTAAATGTGTAATCCCCAATGGCATAGAACGTTCGTTTAATTGATAAATCATTAGGTTCTGAAATTGAAACCATTAGAATGTGGGTTTTGGGAAAGATTCTCTGAAAATGCTGCAGAACCCAAAAACCCGTAAGGTTCGCTAGCAACTCGCTAGGCGAACCAGGGGCGAGCATTCGCTGCCACTTCGCTAGGCGAAGCAGCAGCGAGCATGACAGTTCTTTAAATTTTGGTTTTGCTGTCTAATCTGTTTGGTGTGTGTTGTTTCCTTTTATATTTTGCAGATGGAATCAAGGTCTGGAAATTCAAAGAAGAGGAAGGGAGGAAACACTTCCCGGTCTGTACCTATCCAGTTTGATACCGATAAGTTTGTCGGCCCGAAGCAGGCCGCCAGGTACATTGCTTTGGAGAAACGGAAAATTCTTCCGGAGAAGCGATTCCTCATCAATCCCCAAGGCACAAGCAGAGCATTTGCCGGGTTGATAGACACTATGAAGTGGGATCGGTTAATTTCCCCACTTGAGCATTATGACATAGCAACGGTGCGTGAGTTTTATGCAAACACACTGCCTGATGACGACGAGCCCTTTACTTGGATATCTAAGGTGTCCGGCCGTCCAGTTGCATTTGATAGGGATGCCATTAACTGAGTCCTTGGTGAGCCGCTCCAGCTGGGAGCTGAGGAGAGAGACACATACCACACTGATTTACGGCTTCACCGGGATGTTGAAGCCATTTCTGCCGCCCTGCTATTAAGAGGGAAATCTGTTGAGCTGAACCCATCTGGGGTTCCCATGAGGTATCATAGGGAGGACATGACTCCCTTGGCTCAACTGATTCTGCTGATGGTGCTGACAAACATCCAACCAAAGTCCCACACTTCTACCGTGCCGATCCCAGTGGCACATTTGGTCCATTGTATCCTCACCAACGTCCAGATCGATGTGGCGAGGATTATCGTTAATGAGCTTAAGTCCGTGATTGAGAGCGGGCTAAAGTCGGGGGCTCGTGTGAATTGTCCCCTGGCTTTCCCGTGCTTAATCATGAGTTTGTGCATTCAGGCGAGGGTGAGACTACCCTCAAGGGGTCAGGTAAGGATCCCGCCACCTATCGATGACCGGTACGTGGCCAAATATTGCAGGGTCAAGAATGCCAGAGGCAGTGCAGCTGCAGAGAGTACCCGGGCTTCTGATGGTCCTGGTACTTCTACTCCTGGACCAGATCCCTACCTGCAAGCTATGTGCGATTACAGTTTTGAATGGATGGCGGAGACCCAGCGTGCCATGATAGATATGCACGATTCTATGTAGCGGTTACAGCTGCAGGGAAGTGGTGCTCATGCCTTGATGACGCGTGAGCAGTTTCTGCTTAACACCAACTGGCCTGTGGACAGGCCTATGTATGGTGAGGGGGCGGGCGCTGGTGCGTCTTCTGGTGGTGCAGCTGATGATGATGATGATGATGAGGCTACCGGTTCTGAAGCCGGTAGCGAGGAGGATTCTGAGCCTTTGGAGGGCTAAGTTTTTATTTTTTATTGTTGTTTTATTTTGATTGTATTTCCAGAATTCTGTATTTTAATTTTGGTTTTGTACTTTTGGGGTGTTTTGTCCCCCACAAACAAATTTAAATTTTGAAGTTTATATTATTATTTCTGTTTTCAATTTTGTTTGTTTAATAAATTTTTGGTTGGTTGAGTGGCAAACCTTCTAGATTGGGTGCTCCTCAAAGAAGTACCCAATGAAGGTGCATCCGAGCTTGGATGACAATGATAAGAATAAACAAGTGAATGAGGCTAAGGTACATGGTTACCTCCGGCTAGAATTTTAGAATGCACTTAGAACTTTACTCTTTTTTGTAATTGAGTATTGTCTTTTTGCAACATAATTGAATGAATGTTTCATCTAGGACTTAAAACCACAAATTGTGAGGAAACCTCCATTGTACACTTAAATGCTGGATTCTAATAAGTTTTGTTGATTCATTTGATTCATGCTTTGTCTTTTATTATTGTGAATATGTGGAAGCAATTAGAAATGATCAAGGCACTTGTTTTCTATCGAGCACAACCAGTTCCAAAAACAACTTACCTGTGAGCAGAGAGAGTATTCGTTAACCACTTTGAGCTTAAACAGTTGAATCTCAGCTTGAAATAAAGCGAGATTTCAAAAATCTTTTTTTTTACAACCCGGAAAATCTTGATTATTGTTCTTTTGCCGTAAAAAGTTAAGAGCATTCACTTAGGGTGAGTAAGAAATAAGTTGGGGAGAATCGGTAAGTACCACAACTCTTAAAAAAAGAAAAACCGAGCAAGCATTGAAAATAAAAATATAGAAAAGAAACATCTGTTTTGTAAATATGATGTGAAAGAAAAGAACAAAAATAGGAAGAATGAAAATGAATGCTTGCTTGGAAGAAAAATAGTGAAAAATAAAAATTGAGTTGTGAAATAAGAGTTGTGAAGGTTTCAAATGAGAAACAAATGGAATGAAGTCGAGATGTGTGAATAATGTACAGTGAATGTCTCTTTTGCATCGGCAATTTCGTTTTCAATGGCCTTAGAAATGGCCCTTGCTTGTTAACCTGACCAAGCTTCAACCGAAAAGCCCTTAGTGATCTTCGTGCTTCCACATTACCATTTATAATTGTTAGACATTGTATGAATCGAATTGATTTCTCCATTATTTGTTGGAGAGTGAGATTATTCCCGCGGTTGCAAACGCGTAAATTCTTCAATCCTTATTCGAAGAGGAGAGATAGGGTGATTCATTCAGAATAATATTGTTGTAGATAGATAAATATTTCGCATTGCTATTAATTTTTAGTTCTTGTGTATTATTTTATTCGAACCGTTGGAAACTTGTATATGCTGACTCGCTTGTGTTTGAGCCGTTTTATCCAACTTCGGAGAAACCATTTTCTTATAGCAAATCCTCTTGTCCTTCAAGAGGCATACTTTGCTTGAGGACAAGCAAGAATCTAGTTGGGGAGAGTTGTTAGATACCCAAAATTGCTTATTTGAGCTATCAAATATGGGTATCTTTCACTCCATTTCCTTGCTAAATTGTCAAAACCACCTTTGTTTTAGATGAAATGCAATACATTGATAAACGATCTTGGTACCTTTGATTTGTGTGTTATTGTGCAGGAAGAAGGCATGAAATAATTGAAAATGAAGACACAAGAAAGTTGGCAAAGGAACCAAAGAGAAGGTGCATTCATCAGCTTGCTCGCTAGGCGAGAGCTGTAGCGAAGGACTCGCTAGGCGAGCTTCCAGCGAACGTTGCAGCGAATGCGTCCAGACTTGGTGAAAAGCGTAGCCAACACTCACTCGCTAGGTGAGCCATCAGCGAGATCCCAGCGAGGATTCCAGTAGCCAAACCTCTCAACCTCGCTGGAGCGAGGGTTGAAGCGTGCCCTTCGCTAGGCGAAGGTTTCGTTCGCTAGGCGAACATGACAGTCTGAGATAGGCTGTTTCTCTGGGCGCAGGTGCCTCATGTGTCTCAATTAGACCCTCGCTAGGCGAGCCATTCTGCTCGCCTAGCGAGCATGACAGCCCAGTACAGCTCTATAAGTAGCAAGTGCCACTTTTTGGAGCCATACCTAGTTTTCCATACTTTTGCACTTTTTCTAGATATTTTTACAGCATTGTTCTTAGAAGCTTTTGTGCCCTAAATTTCATTTCTCTTCATCTCTTAACCATCTTTTACAAAAAGAAGGTGGATTCCCATCCAATCTCGATTATTCGACTCGGATGTTGATCAACCTTCTTCCGAAACTTGCCGACCAAGCTACCATGAAAATGAGTAGCTAAGTCCTCCAATTGTCAAGGTTAGATGTAGATGATCATTAGCTTTGTGTGTAAATGTAAGGATCTTCATGTGTAAACTCTTTAATGGTGAATATATGATGAAAACTTTGTTCTTATTCAAAACTCTTTGTGTTGGTTTATGATCGAGAGATGTTTACCAACTCTTAACCTAGGTTTTCATCCAATCTTGTTTGTTAGCTAGAGATAGTAATGAATGATTTTGTTCACCATAAGGTTGAACCAAAAAGTTGTCATTTTGATAGGTTGTGTTAGAGATAAACAATCGATCAAAATGGGAAAACTCACAATGTGTGTTCGAGAGAAACACATTGGGAGGACTTTGTGAAATAATTTATCATCTAAAGGAGTTTATAAGATTGTTGACCGAACAAATACATGCAAAGTGATCGT
This sequence comes from Lathyrus oleraceus, assembly GCF_024323335.1. Classification (NCBI taxonomy): domain Eukaryota; kingdom Viridiplantae; phylum Streptophyta; class Magnoliopsida; order Fabales; family Fabaceae; genus Lathyrus; species Lathyrus oleraceus. Next base: position 113,919,859 of record NC_066582.1, read on the forward strand.
TGAACCCTAACTTTGGCAATATTTCTCAAATATTCAAATCAAACTTTTACCGCATTGTATTACCTTTTTATGCAAGATAACGTGATTAAAACCAAAACCCCCTGTGTTACTTAAGCTAAGATTAATACAACCATCGAACGGCGGTGATATCTTACAATCCCTGTGGATACGATAACAAAAACCCGACACTTAAAATTACAACTAACATAGATAGCCATGAAACCCTAATTTCTGATTAAGTGCAGATGCACACTCTGAGAGCTCTGAATCTCCCACTGATGAACTTGGGACCATAATAAGACATATGGAACCCCTTGAGACTTGTATATTTGGAGAATGAAGTTCAATTCTCAGTCTTGCTTTGTGTGGGCTCCTTCTGTTAAGGAGTGATCAATCAAACCCTGATTTCCAAGTCACTAATGCAGTATGCAATGAGTATGACCTAGTATGATGCTAATGAAATGTAAGACATAATCCCAAGCTTCCAAGAAAAATGAAGGGTAAATTTTGGGGTATTACAACTGCCCCTATTCAATCAACTGGAGACCCGAAAGGAAGATAGCAGCGACTTTCGCACTTTCGAGGTATCAAGGGATTGAATACAATAAAAACCCGGAAATTTACACTGAAGTGAAGTGAAGTAACAATGCCTGTCAGAATCGGCAAAGAGGTGATCTTGAGCAAGAATCCGTTTGGTACGGTGCGAATTGGTCTGAACACCGAAAAAAGAGAATGTTAGCCTGAATACCAAAATAAATGGTAACACAGGAATCTTGATCTGAGCATCAACAAAAAATCCGTCTGGTACGGTGAAAGTTGGTCTGAACACCGAAAAAAGAATGTTAGTATGGATACCAAAATAAATGGTAACACAGAAAGTAACCATGGCCTGAATGCCACTCATCAGTCTGAATACTGGAAATGACTTTGATCTGAGCATCGGAAGATATGAGATTATTAACATCAGTCTGCACACCGGGAAACTGGCTTGAACGCCACTTTGGTCTGAATACCGGAAAATTGGCCTGAATGACACTTCGGTCTGAATACCGGAAAACTGGCCTGAATGTCACAAGTAGCATCGACCTGAACGTCGGAAACTTCTTCGATTTGAACATCGGAAGACTGGACCGAATGCCACTTCGGTCTGAATACCAGAAAATTGACCTGAATGCCACTTCGGTCTGAATACCGGAAAATTGGCCTGAATGCCACTTCGGTCTGAATACCGGAAAACTTGGCCTGAATGTCATAAGTTGCATCGACCTGAACGTCGGAAACTTCTTCGATCTGAATATCGGAAAATTGGCCTGAATGCCACTTCGGTCTGAATACCGGAAACTGGCCTGAATGCCACTTCGGTCTGGATATCGGAAAATTTTCATGCCTGTCAGCATCGACAGAAATAGGGAAAATGATAATTGAGGCGGCACGTGGGCCAATGACCTATGCTGGGGATAATAAGTCATGAACAACCTTCAGTCTGAGAACTGGAAACAACTTCTAGCTTATCACTTGGGATACCGAGAATGTCTTATGTTTTACATGCGTATGTTTGAATTTTTCGATGGCGCAATGCTCCATGAAAATGGAAATGCTACGCGATTTGGGAGGATGCAATGCAATATGATTCTACATGCAGGGATGTGAAATGCTGGGGAGAATGCCAAGCTGAGGCAAGGAATTCTGTTGGGGAGATGATCACAATCTTCTGGATCCTGGCACTGCTGTTGGAGATACACAGCAAAATGAACTCTGTGGGGAAATGATCGGCCACGCGGTGTTCTGGCAATGACGAAATACCGAGACTCTGACTGGGGAGAGACTGGCACTGAAAGCGTGTTACTGAGGAAAGTGACAGTGGTTCTGGCAACCATAATCTACGAGAGAGACGACTCAGCAGGGGAAGCAAACACCGATATGGTACTGAGATTCTTCTTCAAGGAAAGAGACCCCGGATCTCGCGTCGAGATCATCGATTTGGCATCGAACTCTGAGGAGCAGCCGCTTCTGCTGGGAAGATACAGTCTGGCACTATCAACTCCGCTGGGGATATACAGTCTGGCACTGTCAACTCTACTGGGGATATACAGTCTGGCACTGTCAACTCTACTGGGGAGTGTATAATCTGAAGCACATGCTTGGGGGGTACAGTAGTGAGAACTTGCTGGGGATTGAAGAATCCAATGCTTGGACCAACTTCGCAGGGGTAAGATACCAAAGTACCAATTGTTGAGGAAAAACATCTGCGATCATCTGCTGGGAACCCCAAGGAAATGCCCCGAGTGTACCTGTTCTGAATGGACGATCCAGAGCACTTAAAATTTACAGCAATTTTAAATGTTTATTAAGCATATACCTGTAAAGCTCTTATGTTTCATGAGGCAATGTTTATCAAAAATTCGGACGTCATTTTTGCAAACAAAACAGTAAAGATGAAAACTGAATTCAGAGATATACTGAATAACATGATTTTATTGATTGGAGGGCCTCTGAATAGGCATTTACATCAGGAAGCAATCCCTAGAAAGAGGTAATTGCACAAAAGATAAAAAACAGAAATTGATCTAATGGCAATGTGAAATGGATTTCTATCGGGTTCCAATTCTGCTATGACTCGCTCGTCTTCAAGACCCTCCAGATGATCAGCTTTCTGAAAAAAGTGATTGGACTGTTTCCTATCCTTCGAAAGTTTTCGGTTATTGACACGAGATGAGATTCAGAACCACTCAGAACGCAGTCATTCGCTTAATCCCTAACTTTTGCCTGGATCGCCCTTTCGGGTTTTCAATCCACCGGGATACCCATTTTTGCCTAAGTTGCCTTTTCAGGTTTTCAACTTACCGGGTGTACAATCTTTTCATTTTTAATCCCTAACTTTTGCCCGAACCTTTTTCATTTCTTGGTTCGCCGGGATGCCCATTTTTTTGCCTGGACTATTCTTTTTATTGTCCAGCGGGTCTATTTTATGCGAAATATTTTTTAACTGCGTCTGAGTTCACAGGGGAAGTGAAGTCTTCACCATCCATAGTTGCAAGCATTAAGGCTCCACCATCTAAAATCTTGGTGACAATATATGGTCCCTCATAGTTAGGAGTCCACTTGCCCCTGTAATCTGTCTGAGGAGGAATGATCCTTTTCAACACTAAATCTCCGACTTGGAAGCATCGAGGACGCACTTTCTGATCAAAGGCTCTCTTCATCCGACTCTGATACAACTGTCCATGGCAAATGGCTGCCAATCACTTCTCTTCGATAAGAATCAACTCATTGAACCTTGTCTGAATCCATTCAGCTTCGTCTAACTTGACATCCAATAGGACTCTTAGAGAAGGAATCTCCACTTCAACAGGTATGACTGCTCCCATACCATACACAAGGGAGTAAGGGGTTACCCCGGTCGATGTACGCACTGAAGTACGGTACCCATGCAAGGCGAAGGGCAACATCTCATGCCAGTCTCTGTAAGTAACGACCATCTTCTGCACAATCTTCTTTATGTTCTTATTTGCTGCCTTAACAGCACCGTTCATCTTAGGATGATAAACGGAAGAATTGTGATGCTGAATGTTGAAGTTCTGGAACAACTCCTTCATCATTTTGTTATTGAGATTAGAACCATTATCAGTAATGTTTCTTTCGGGAACCCCATAACGACAAATGATTTCTTTCTTAATGAACCGGGCAACCACATGTCTGGTGACCTTTGCAAATGACGCTGCTTCGACCCACTTGGTGAAATAGTCGATGGCGACAAGGATGAAGCGATGCCCTTTGGAGGCATTCGGCTCAATCTTTCCAATCATATCAATGCCCCATATAGCGAACGGCCACGGCGAAGACATCACATTCAGAGGATTTGGCGGCACATGCACCTTATCAGCATAAATTTGGCATTTATGGCATTTCTGAGCATATTTGAAACAATCAGATTCCATGGTCATCCAGTATTAACCCGCTCTCAACAATTTCTTAGCCATTGCATATCCGCCGGCATGGGTACCAAAGGAGCCTTCATGAACTTCCTGCATTAACATGTCTGCTTCGTGTCTATCCACGCATCTGAGCAAAACCATGTCGGAGTTCCTCTTATACATCACATCGTCTTTGTTCAAGAAGAAACTGCCTGCCAATCTTCTCAAAGTCTTCCTGTCATTGTTGGATGCCCCTGCAGGGTACTCTTGATTCTTCAGAAAGCACTTGATGTCGTAATACCAGGGCTTGTCATCGACCACCAGTTCAGCAACGAACACATACGCGGCCCTGTCAAGGCGCATAACATCAATCCTGGGAGCATGGTTCCAATGAATCACCTTGATCATGAAGGATAAAGTAGCAAGAGCATCTGCCATCTGGTTCTCATCATGAGGTATATGATACAGCTTTACTGTTGTGAAGAAAGTCAACAGTCTTCTCGTGTAATATCTGTAGGGGACCAGAGTAGGCTGGAGAGTATTCCAATCACCGTTCACTTGATTGATCACTAGAGCTGAATCTCTGTAGATGTCCAGAGTCTTGATTCTCAAATCAATGGCTTGCTCAATACCCAAGATGCATGCTTCATACTCAGCTTCATTATTGGTGCACTCGAAAGTAAGACGAGCGGTGAAAGGCATGTGAGCACCTTTCGGAGTGGTAATGACAGCACCAATTCCACTTCCTTTAGCATTGACGGCCCCATCAAACATTAAAGTCCACTTTTCATCTGGATCAGGTCCCTCCTCAACAACTGGCTCTTCACAGTCCTTCATCCTGAGGAACATGATATCTTCATCTGGAAAATCAAACTTCATCGGCTCATAGTCTTCAATCGGCTGTTGAGCAAGATAGTCTGACAGAATACTCCCCTTGATGGCTTTCTGGGATGTATACTGGATGTCGTACTCTGTCAGTACCATTTGCCAACGAGCAACCCTTCCGGTGAGAGCTGGCTTCTCGAATATGTACTTGACTGGATCCATCTTGGAGATCAGTAAGGTTGTGTGAGTCAGCATGTATTGTCTCAATCGCTTAGCAGCCCATGCAAGGGCACACCATGTCTTTTCAAGCATTGAGTATCTCGACTCGCAGTCTGTGAATTTCTTACTCAGGTAGTAGATGGCATGCTCTTTCCTACCTGTCTCGTCGTGTTGACCGAGAACACAACCCATGGAATTATCAAGTACTGTCAAGTACATAATCAACGGTCTCCCTGGGACTGGAGGCATAAGGATAGGAGGATTCTGCAAATACTCTTTTATCTTCTCGAAAGCCCTTTGACAATCATCATTCCACCTGATAGCCTGATCTTTTCTCAACAACTTGAAAATTGGCTCACACGTGGCTGTTAGGTGAGAGATGAACCTTGCAATGTAGTTCAACCTTCCTAAGAAACCACGGACTTGCTTCTCTGTTCTTGGCTCAGGCATTTCTTGTATCGCTTTTACTTTGTCAGGATCCACCTCAATCCCTTTTCCACTAATAATAAAACCCAGCAGCTTTCCAGATCTCACCCCGAAAGTACACTTGTTCGGATTAAGCCTCAGCTTGAATTTCCTCAAACGCTCAAACCGTTTCTGCAGATTCACCAAATGTTCTTCTTCTGTCTGAGATTTGGCAATCATATCATCCACATAAACCTCGATTTCATGATGAATCATATCATGGAAAAGAGTTACCATAGCTCGTTGATATGTTGCCCCAGCATTTTTCAGACCAAACGGCATCACCTTGTAGCAGAAGGTGCCCCATGGGGTTATGAAAGTTGTCTTCTCCATGTCTTCTGGTGCCATCTTGATTTGATTATAGCCATAAAAACCATCCATGAAGGAGAATACCGAGAACTGAGCTGTGTTATCCACCAAAACGTCGATGTGAGGTAATGGGAAATCATCTTTGGGACTAGCTCTGTTCAGATCCCGATAGTTAACACACATCCGTACCTTTCCATCCTTCTTAGGTATGGGAACGATGTTTGCAACCCATGGTGGGTAATTGGTAACTGCTAGAAATCCTGCATCCAACTGTTTTTGCACCTCTTCCTTTATCTTGACAGCCATCTCTCGTCTTGTTCTTCTGAGCTTCTGCTTGACCGGAGGATAATCCTCTTTGAGAGGAAAACGGTGTACCACGATGTCTGTGTCAAGCCCTGGCATGTCTTGATAAGACCAAGCGAAGGCGTCAACATACTCTTGCAGCAATTCAATCAACCCCTTCTTTACATCGTCTTCCAAAGCAACCCCTATCTTGATTTCTTTCTTGACGTCCTAGGTGCCAAGATTAATCACTTCAGTAGACGCTTGATGCGGTTGAATGACCCTTTCCTCCTGTTTTAATAACCTGGCAAGTTCTTCAGGGAGTTCACAGTCTTCATCACCCTCTTCTTCAGCTTGAAAGATCGGATTTTCAAAGTCGAAACGAGCCATAGCAGAACCGTTATCAATAGGATCCAGTGACGTGCATCTGCATGAGTGATGGTATGTGCTTATGAGTGTGAACAGTGAGTGAAAACTAAACAAAACATTGCCAAATATTTTTTGATTTTTTTGGTTTTTTGAAAACTGCAAAAACAGAAAGACAGTGAACAAAATATTTGAATGCAAAAAGACGTCCTTCATTTATGATAAACAATGTAGGTATTCACATAAATGAGCCCTACAATGAGTCATTACACCCTGGGCGGAACGTAAAACTTTGGACATGCATGAACAAACAAGAAAAATTACTCTTCAAGAAGAGTGACTTCGACAATCTCTTCAGAAGACCAATTGTTGATGACTTCACCCGGGATCCTCGGACGCACCCAGTTGTCAATGTCGCAATCGCTATCCCCATCTTCTTTGTTGATTGCAGATATCTGGCCATACTGAATGACGCCAGCACTGGAGAAAGTAATCGGCCCCTGACGAGTCTGAGGTGCTGAAGTTGTAGAAGTCAGAGCTGGCTGATACCCAATCCCGAACTTGTCTTCCTTCATCGGTAATTCCAACAAACGTCCCCAACCGGGAGCAACACCTGAATCTACCAAGGCCTGTGCCTTCTTGAAGGATGAGATAAAGGCACCCGCTTTAACCTCTTCCATCGGAGCTGCATCTTTGACCTGAACTGCCTCAAAGGCCTGACATAGGGTCTCATGAAATTCACCTTCTACCTCTACATACTTGAATGTAGACAGGTTACTGACCATAATGTCCTCCTCACCACAGACGGTGATAATTCTTCCATTGGCTGGGAATTTGATCTTCTAATGTAAAGTTGAGGAGACTGCCCCAACATTGTGGATCCAAGGACGACCCAACAGGCAGTTGTACGAGGGACTGATATCCATCACATAGAAGACGGTGTTGAAGGTTTGTGATCCAATCTGAATTGGCAATTCTACCTCTCCGAACACCGACCTCTTAGAACCATCGAAGGCTCTCACAATGAGATCATAAGGCTTCAAGACCAAACCTTCTACTTCTAACCTTGACAGGGCTCTCTTGGGTAGCACATTGAGAGAGGAACCTGTATCTACCAGAACATGAGATAACACAGTGTCTTTGCATTCCATCGAGATGTGCAAAGCCTTGTTATGATTGCGTCCGGTTGGTGTTAAGTCAGAATCAGTAAAACCCAACCTGTTGCTTGCATGAACATTTGCAACGATCCCTTCTAGTTGGTTTACTGAGATCTCCTGAGGCACATAAGCAGCATTAAGAACCTTCACAAGTGCCTCCCTGTGTTCCTCCGAACACAGCAGGAGTGAGAGAATAGATATCTTGGACGGCGTCTGGATCAACTGATCAACTACCTTGTAGTCGCTTTTCTTTATGATTCTCAGAAGCTCGTCCACATCCTTCGTGAAAGTAGGCTCTGAGTCAGCCTAGGGTGCAGAGGTACCCTCATTCACAACTTGCTTACCTTTGGCCTTGGCCGCGGTGTCAACATTATCAGCTTGGGTAACCGGTGGTGAGAACAGTCTACCACTCCTGGTGAATCGCCCGATTCCACCAACATTGTCCACTGCGGGATCTTTTATTTCCACCTCAGATTCAGACTTCTGATTCTGCACCTCCTCTATTTTCAGTGGCTGCTCCACTCCATGATCATGTGTGTACACACTCCCCCCATAATGCCAAGGAATGGCCCTTTAGCTGGTGAAAGGTAAAGGACCAGGGGTCGTGATAGTCATAGTGGATGGTCGCACTGGTGGCACCGGTTGCGCTTCTGGCACACTGATCTGAGCAGTTGGGTAGAAAATGGTGATAGTAGCAACATCACAGCCATACTCAGAAATCTCATTCATTAAAACGTAAACATCCGAAACATCGGAATCAAGTTCAGGAGATACATCAGAATTAAACATATTGTTTGGGATATCAGCAACAACATTGGAAAAATTAAATACATTATCAGGAATTACACAATCAACAGGATCAACATTTATGAATTCATCAGCATCATCTTCAAACACCTCTTCATCAACCCCTTCAACAGAATCTTTGACAGACAAGTCTTCAACTTGGAGGATACCATTGTCAAGCAAGGCCTGGATACCCTGCTGCAGCTTCAAAGAACCTTTGCTTTGTGTAGCACAGTCCAAACAACCATTCCCACAACCGGGGAAAACGTCGGCCTTCAGCAAGTAGTCTTTAATCTCCAATAGCGGAGTCTTCAACTTCAACACATCCTTGATGGACTTGGCTTCTCCTTCCACCATATTAACATTTGCACCACCATGTTGTGGCATGGGATTGTTGACAACATTAGGAGCCGGTGCAAAGTTAATGGCCTTCGAGTCTATGAGGTCCTGAACTACGTGCTTAAAAGCTTTGCAGTTCTCAATATTGTGACCAGGTGCCCCAGAGTGGAAATTACACCTAGCATTGGCGTCATATCCTACTGGAAGCCTGCCAAAAGGAGGAGCCAGAGTGCGCAACTGCATAAGTTGTAGTTGTTGAAGGCTAGGAAGCAACTGAGCGTACGACATCGGAAGAGTGTCGAAACGTCTGTCCATCATCTTTTGCCTCTGTTGGTAGGCGGGTATGTTACCCTACTGCTGTTGTTGGTACTGAGTTGGTTGACGTCGTGGTTGTGGTTGTTGTACTGGTGCTGCAGTCAGAATAGTTACAGCCGTAACATAAGGCTGTTGATGGTAGTTCTAAAAACTGTTCCTTCTGATACCCCTGTTCTGATATAAAGATAAAGAATTCGCATCCCCCTCTCTCCGCTTCTGCCCTCCAATAAACGGCTTCTTCACCCCTGATGATGATCCAACTCCATTCTGGATCTTGCATGTCTTCAAATAGTTTTCCACCCTCTCACCGGTAGAGACTACATCAGCAAAGTTGGAGGCATTGCAACCCACCAAACACTCCAAGTAAGACCCAGGAAGAGTGTTCATGAACATGTTGGCCATCTCCTTCTCCAACATAGGAGTCTGAACACGGGAAGCTGTCTCTTTCCAGAGTTAAGCATATTCTCTGAAGCATTCATTGCTTTTGAGAGACAGATTCTGAAGTTGGGTTCTGTCAGGCGCCATGTCTGCGTTATACTGATATTACTTTACGAAAGCCTCAACCAAGTCCCTCCAACAGCGGATGTGGGCTCTGTCCAGCCTCATATACCATTCCAGGGATGCCCCAGCCAGGCTGTCCTGGAAAAAGTACATAAGCAGCTTCTCGTCATCGGAGTATGAAACCATCTTGCGGAAGTAGGCTTGCACATGAGTCTTTTGGGCAAGAGCTGTCATTGCATTTGTCAAATATCGGAACCTTGAATTTTGGCGGAACCCTCACGCCTGGGACCAGCCCCAAATCAGCAACATCGACCCTCAGAGTATTATGTCCTTCCACCGCCTTCAGCCTCTCCTCCAATCTCTTGAACATGGGGTCCACACCATGGCCCATGCCAAAATCCTCCTGCATCAAGGTGAACTGATCCTCCTGATCATCACGAATGGGTTGTTGATCAGGGTTAGCACGTGGGATCGAGATAGGCCCCAGTCCACTGGGTCGGTTAACTTTTCCAACTAGAGGATCAGTTACCGTCTCTGGTTGATTAGTGGCGGAATTCCTCTGCATCATCTGTCTGAGCTCTTGCTGTCCTTGAGCTACTCCCTGAACCACATCCATGAATTGGTTCATGCGAATTCTCATCTCGACGAGTTCTGCTTGTAGGCCCTCCATAGCTCTCTGTTGGTTTTTGCGGGTACCGTACCGGTGAATTCCTGAATCAGCTATCCTGCTAGTGGAACACCCAACAAAATGAGAACACCGCGGCGGTACCTGTTATGCAAGACATGCTATGGATATGCAAATGCAATGACATGTTTATCAATTCCAGAAGGTACTCTAACCCCTTGATTCCAGTTTCTCGTCAGATAAAAAGTGTAAGAAAACCCCCGACTAGAATCAAGAAGAAGATATCAGCCCCTGGGAATAGATAAACATGTGTTGAATGATGTGAATGCAAAATGATGTGATGCAATGCAATGACATGGAAATCAGGACTGTTGTATCTGCTTGAACATTTGTCAGGTTGCATTGTCTGAAGAGAAACCCACTGAGGAATATAATACGAGATCAAAGCTCTGCTCCAAAAAACCGGGTTGGTTGAAGGTTAAGGTTTCTTGAATTTAGCCCGCCCCTCACTAGTAGGTTCTAAGAACAGAAGTTCGTCAGCCTCAGCCCTTCAGTCGAGAATAATACGTTTACCACTGAAGGTTTAGCATTATTACGGGATAAAAGACCTCCACTGACTCCCCTCAACAGGATATCCTAAAGCAAGTTCTCAGCCTCGGGGTCCTCGGATTGAGCAGCGAGAATGCGCCCACCAGAGCTAACATAAACGCGTCTCGGAGGAGGGGCCTCGGCTGAGTCCTCGGGAAATGGTCACCAGAGTCGACGATTTCTAGAGGAATATTTGTCGTTATGGAACACCCATAGGACATAATATATCCAAAAGAAACCTCGTCTGGATGTGGGTCTCATGAACGACTTAACATAGCAACATGCCACACAAGCCTCATGACTATCCACTCTAAAACCTATGTGTACGCTCAAGCCTGGGTAGTGGGCTTATCTCTCATAGAACATCCCACCCCAAAAAACAAACAACCCAACAGCAGAGCCAACAGATACAAGCAAACATATGTACATGAATGCAATAAGGTAAAGCAAGTAAATGCTGAAAAATAAATAACTATACAAAAGAATAAACACCCAACAAACAAGAAACCTACAAAAGCTAGGAGGGACTCGCTTAGGGAAACCGGGTCCCCAGCAGAGTCGCCAGCTGTCGCAACCTAAAAAAATAGAATGTGCGGAAAAAAACAACCGGCGAGAGAAAAATAACAGAAGAGTCGCCACCGTGCGTTATTTATCCCAAAGGAGGGAAAGGAAACGCTTGAAGAAAACCTGAAGAAAAAGAAAAGGAAAAGACAAGGTCTCGCAACCAAGTCTTGGGTTCGGGAGTCGATTATGCGAGGGGAAGGTATTAGCACCCCTACGCATCCGTAGTACTCTACGGGATCCACTCTTGTTGTTCTTGTCTAAAGGGTGTGTGTTTATCTAAGGTACTATTTACTAAAAGAGGGTTAAAAGAAAATGACTCGCACGGATGTCGCATCCACTGCATACGTATCTCATCTGAGTATGAGAATCAGAGTCTTCGTAGCTCGGCTACCTATGGGTGAGAGAGAAGTGTGCTCGCTAAGACATCGCGTCTTATGCCTACGTATCTCATCTGGAATGAGAATTAGAGCAAGCCGTAGTTCAGCTAACTACGGGAACAAAGGTCTCAATTGCAACTAGGGCAAGAGAAAGGGAAGGTCTCGATCGCAACGAGGGCGAGAGAAAAGAATCTCAACGAGGGCGAAAGTAAACAAGGATTAGTTGTTAGTTGTCAGTCAAAAAACTCGGCAAGACATCGCATCTTGTGCCTACGTATCTCATCTGAACATGAGAATCAGAGTTGCCGTAGTTCGGCTACATAGGGATTGCCATCTGAACATGGACTTACAAAGGAAGACACCAGTTGTGTTAAAGGAGAGTGGGCAATGTGTTCACGTCCTAGCAGCAGGTATCGCAGCTCGCTGAATCGAGTCTTAGGCAGTTACCTCTTTGCAATAGAACGGAGTGACATGCCACAAGATCGGAGACGCACAGGAGGTCTAAAAATGGGGAAGCTCTGCCCTAGAGTTGTCATGCAATATGGACCTATGTGTTAGGATTTACAAATGGGAACATCTATCTAATGTTAGCATGCAAAGAATAAGGGAATTCTACCTATGTTATCATACAAAAGAAGGAAGGAATTCTACCTATGTTATCATACAAAAGAATGAGGGAATACTACCTATGTTATCATACAAAGGGTTCTACTTAATGTTAGCATGCAAAGAATAAGGGAATACTACCTATGTTATCATACAAAGAGTTCTACCTAATGGGTGCTACCTAAACGGAACAAGAATCGACGAATGGAGCAAAGAGAGGATAAGGGTAAGGGTAGATGGCGATGCACGAAGCAATCGACTTACAGGTAGATGGCGATGCCAGAAGCAATCGACTTACAAGAGAAATGGTGATGCCTGAAGCAATCGACTTACAAAAGGAATGGATGAATACGTGTTGGTTCTGTTAAGTTTTAAAAAATAATTACTCGACGTTGGATCGAGGTTTTGATCTTGTTTTGAAATGGTTATCGGATGTTTGTTTTAGTTATTGTATTAACAGATGAATAAAGAATGAAAGAATAAACATTATACACTTCATGGGAGAGGGGTACATTTGTTATGAATGAGGATTGTTTATGGCAATCAGACAATAAAAAATATATGCCTCATACATCATACAAGTAGGCAACAGTTAATCAAGTCAAATATATAAACAAATATATGATCAAATCAAATAATCAAAGAATAAAATGAATGAGCATTAGACAATGCATGAGAAGTATAGACATGTTAAGCAATCAAACAATGGAAGCATGGATGAAAGAAACAAGTATAAAAAATATCAGATGAATCAGACAAGTGAAACTATGCACACAAAGGATCAATGAATAATTTAATCGGGAAATGATGCAAGGATCAAATAAAATCAAGATGAAAGGCCTCTAATATGTGGCATATGAGATGAACAAGGGAGGATCAAAAGATCTCTTCAATTGCCCTAAGCAATCCCTAAGTCAAACATCAATCATAGAAAAGTCAACTGTAAATTCAAGTCAACTTAAAAAATATGGAATAAATAGTAAATTAATCAAGAAAATTATGAAAAATTAAACTAAGTAAGGTGGGGTCAGGACATCATCATCCCCCAAAAGATTTTAAAAATAATGTGAATTAGTGTATAAATTAATTGAAATAAAACAGAAGTCAAATGAAAAGTCAACCAAGTGAACTAGGTCAAAAATAAATCCAAAATAAATTAAAAATGGGAAATAAAATTCCAAGAAAAGGTCAGGTTGACCATGAGACATTGGTCAACCCTCATCCCAAAAATCAGAAGTTAAAAATAATTTTAAGTCATGAAAATAAAATTAATAAAAATATGTGTGTTAAAATGGACCATTTGAATCAAATAATTAAAATAAAATATTAACATTAAATAAAATATGAAAATAAAAATTAAATTAATTAAATAAAACATTAAAGAATGTGAAATTTTTTTTTTGGTATTTTTGTGAACAAATAAAATATTTTTATTAATTAAAAAGTAAAACAAAAAATAAAAATGAATTAAGAAAGAAAATAAATGGAAGTGAAATAATGGTGAGATGGGTGGTGTGGATAGCGCAACGCAAGGAAGCCCAGCCCGGTCCATGATGATTATTCAATGTGACAGCATAAATAATATGTTCATTTTATTAAGCCATGTAACATTGCAATCAATTGGTCATGTGTTAACTTAAGTCACTAAAGACAAAAACAGTGTTGGACGGTCAAGATAAGGAGGAGCGCGCATGATCGGATGGCTAACGGCGCGACACGTGTTATATCTTCATGGAATGAAAACATACAACCATGCATGCCAAAAAAACATACGAAAATGCAGCATACTCTTTCAATCTTCCAACCAACATATCTCATGCTATGGTTCATAAAATGGGGTGATGTAAAAAGCAAAGTTCAAGTGCAAAATGAGTAGAATACAATGGTGTCTTGTTTCATTAAAAATAGTGGCCTTAGCATGAAGAAAAGTGAACAACAAGGGGGGATCATGAACATGGATACAACAAAAATTCAATGTCACAAAACTCCAACTTAAAGCAATGCCTCATGGTGAGGGCTTTACAAGCATGCACACCATATTGTTAACATGGAAAATAAGCGTGGAACCAGCATGGCATAATGGAAAAATAATCATGAAGTAAGCATGGTGAACATGAAAAAAAAGTAATGAATAAGCATGATATTCATGGCCATGTAAGGTTGGGATAAAGAGGTTACCTAGTGGAGAACAGTCCACTGCTTCTTGGTAATGGAGAAGATAGAAAAGGAAGATGCTCTTGGTGCTTTGAAATTTCAAGAACTTGTGAAAATGGAAGGGAATGCAACTTGGTCTTTTTCCTCTTGCCTTGCCTAGCTCGGAATACAACAGCCTCTATCTTTCAGATTAGGGTTTCTAAGCTTATATATGTAGGGTTAAAGTGCTCTTAATGGGCTTGAAGTGTTTGGCTTGGATTATGTGCAAAAAGGGCAAAAAGTGAGGTTGTATGAGCAAATTCTCAATGTGGCAAAACTTGAGTGAGTGAACATAAAAGTGAATGGCCAAATGAGGAAATGCAAGGGCTGGTCAATTTTTGTGTTCTAACTTGGTTTGGCTTGTGCAACACAAAAACAGTCCAACAGGGTGACTTTGAGGCTATATATTGTTGAATACATGTCCAAATGGCAAGGCAATGCAAACAGTAGGAAGAGGGCATGGAACTTAACATTTTTCATGTTGAACACAAATTGAAATGATGATTGGAAAGAAGTGAAAAATGGCCATAAAGTGTAGGTCTCACAACTGCAAAATGGTTGGGTCAGCTTGGCCTAAATGATGCAAAAAATTCAGTTCATGAGGCCAACTTTAGATGAGTGTATCTTTCAAACCAATGATCCAAATGGGATGATTCCAAAAGTATGTGAAAGAGGACATAACAAGGTACAATTGTCATGAAGAAAATATTTTCAAAAGATTCCTTGAAATGCAAGAAAACTGGCCCATAAGTCTTGACAAATCTTGCAGATTTTGGACTTAGAAAATTTTCTAAGTGTCCTAAAATAATATCTCACTTTGACCAAGCATAACTTTCTCAATTTTATTCCAAATGAAACAAAATTTATATCTATAGAAAGATTGGAACAAGGGGAACAACTTTCATGTTGGAGAAATTTTCAAATGGAGCTTGAATCTTGATGGAAAATGGGCTTAAAGTGGGTGCAAAAAACCATGAAAACTTGCCTTAAATGGAAAGTCAACTATTTCTAAATTTAGTAACTTTTCAAACTCCTGATTAAATGATGAATCCATGATCCAACCTTGATCAAATTTCACATGTAGGCTCCCTTAGGCATGAATTTTGAGATTCCACTTTCAAAATGTCAGGAGTTGACTTTTCTGGCCCCACAGTTGACTTTTCCCAAACTATCTGATTCCCGATTCCATTGATCAATTGAAGCACCCCTGGCTCAAATAAAAAGCTAGTTTTTTGTATGTGGACCCTTGTGAACATATGGAGGGCCATGGAAATGAGTTTCACCCAAGGAATCAGAAATAAATCGATTTTATGCCAAACCCTAGTTTAGGGCAAAAATGATCAGGAACTGATTGCACTGATTGCCAATGGATCTTTCTGAGATAAATGTGATTCTTCCTAGGCCAAGATGCCTCTCTAATAATGATATGAATGATCCCCATTTTCTTCCCACCAAACATTGCCTGTTGCAGATAGCCATGAAACCCTAATTTCTGATTAAGTGCAGATGCACACTCTGAGAGCTCTGAATCTCCCACTGATGAAATGTGGACCATAATAAGACATATGGAACCCCTTGAGACTTGTATATTTGGAGAATGAAGTTCCATTCTCAGTCTTGCTTTGTGTGGGCTCCTTATGTTAAGGAGTGATCAATCAAACCTTGATTTCCAAGTCAGTAATGCAGTATGCAATGAGTATGACCTAGTATGATGCTAATGAAATGTAAGACATAATCCCAAGCTTCCAAGAAAAATGAAGGGTAAATTTTGGGGTATTACAACCCGCCTTGGACTTCTCAGTTTTCAAGCGTTCGATGGGTCGAACCCTATCGGCCAATTGGGCCATATCTCTAAGATACTGAGTATCCAGATTTTTCCTTATAGAATAATCTAGACCCCCAACCTCCATCTCGACTAGTTCATGTTCAGGGACTTGGGTAAAGCATTGTGCTTTTAGCAGTCTAAACCTGTTTAGGTACTGATCAACTGACTCAACAACCTTTCGCTTAACGCTAGCTAGTTCTTTGAGGTTGATATTTGATTGTCCCATGTAAAATTGTTCATGGAACAGTCTCTCTAATTGTGTCCAAGTTTGGATCGACCGTGGAGGTAACGTTGTGAACCATGTAAACGCATTTTTTGTAAGAGAACTTGGGAAGTATTTTAACTTCAAGTCCTCATTGTTCGCTATGTCTCCAGCCTCGGTCTGGTACCTGGCCACGTGCTCGACGATGGATTCTTCAGTATCCCCAACGAACTTGGTAAATTTTGGGACTTTCCATCCCCTAGGCAATTCTGTTTGTAAGACAAAATTTGGTAGAGGCGAAGAGTAAGTTGGCCGTTGTAGGTAAGGACTTACTCCTTTTCGCACTATGATTCGTTTAACGATAGCCTCTTGGTTTTGTTCCCCCATGGCTGCATAGTGTCGAACCTGACTGACCACCTGGTCAGGATCCTGGTTACGGTTAACCAGTACCACAAGGGGTCTTCTTGCCACCCTTGAGACTTGTTCGAATTCCTGATATTCCTGTTCGACAGTATCATCCGTCATTTCCTCTTGTTGAACTGGTGTCTCCGGTTGAGGAGGAGGCGTAGGATTCCGACGGACCCAAGCCTTTAGGGCTCCCAAAAAATATCCTATTCTCGTCATTTGAGTTGCCAACTGTTGGTAACTCCGTGTTGAATCCTGGATCAATGGACTCAATATGGTACCCATTTGCTAAGTTAGCATGTGTTCTATTTCATGGTTACTTTCGTCCATCTGTTGTCTCATAACGATGACAGAACTTGACGAAAAAGTTGGGACTGACTGAGATGTCAATCTGAAACCAGGGGGTCAACCAAATGGAGTTGCCAAAGGTCGAAACCCCTGGTAACGAGGGAATGACGATGATGAGGTATCGCTGTAAGTCGAACCGAGATTATGCATAATTCTCCATAAACTCCGTAGGAATTCCCAACGTTTTGTGCATGGGGACCGTGAAACTGGGCATATGTTTCCCAACAGTTCCCATGGTTGTCGGTGTCGATGTTTGTGGCTGACACGACGTCAGAATTGGCCCTACAAACACTGTTGAAACCATCGACACCACACTAAAGCCAATGTATGCAATGTAGGGCGTCGGTGTGTCTCCTGCCGAAGACGTCATTTTTCCACTACGCTATCGCATACACTTAACACTGTCGAGGTCCCACCGGGTGTGCCAATTTGTTGTTTCATCAATAATATTTAGCCTTCCTATAAGAGGGTTACTTGCAGGATCAGCTACAAAGTCCTGGACTTAGTGTTTGAGCGTATGGGTTTTTGGTAAACAATGTTTTTGAAAAGTTTAAAAGGTGTAAACACAACTCTTGATAAGTTAGGAACGTGATAAACGCAAGGTGAAAAGGGATCTTATAAACGATAAAGCAAGAAAAACAAAGGTAAATTTGGTAAGATTAAATGACTTGTGAATATAAAATGGAGACAAAGTACATTTTTGTGAGGAGATTGACTCTTTTCTCGTAAACACTTTGATACTTAAAGCTTTACCCCTACTACAAATGTTCAAAATGCCACCTTTGGAAACTCACCTAACACTGGCTTAAATACTAGTTGAAAATAACTGTCTGGAGGTTACAAAACCATCTCATGATGCCACGCGTCGGTTCACTCCCCCATTTTGACAAATAACTACCCACGATTTCTTTGAGTGCCCACGATTTCCTTCATCGCTCAAATCCTTCGACTTCGATCGAGGCTTGCAGATGTCGACCTATGGACGCGTCCACCATCCTGTCGAGGATGCTCTGACAAGTTCCCTAGTCGAAACTGACTTTCTCCCCTAGCCGGAATTGGTCAGCTAACAGTTGGATTCATAGAATGATTAGTAATATTCATAATAAGTGTTCTATCTTGGTTAGGGTACTTCCATGAATAAATGATTTACTCTTAATCTTTATGTTGGTTTTGTTCTTGTGATTGAATTTCGTTATTGTTGTTGTTCTTCTTGTTTTGATTATGAACATCATGAACTTGAGAAAATAAGGAATATATATATATATATATATATATATATATATATATATATATATATATATATATATATATATATATATATATATATATATATATATATATATATATATATATATATATATATATATATATATATATATATATATATATATATATATATATATATATATATATATATGGTGTATGATGTCTACCATGGCGTGTGTTGGTTGTCATGTTGGTGGAATTGTCTTTTAGAATGAAACAAAACTTATGCAGGTTGGAAAATTTGGGTTTTTATGTGAAAAAGATTTGTATAGGTCGACATATACGAGTTTAGGTCGACCTATAGAAGTTTTTCTTCAATACAGTTCAACACATAGCTTGATTAGGCAGACCTATAGAAGTTTTTCTTCAGTATAGGTCAATGCATAACTTTATAGGTTGACACCCAAGCCTCATTATTGAACCCTGTAGCCACTGTCTTACGTGTCGCCTCTTATAGGTCAACCTAAGACCTTTATAGGTTGACACATTGCTTCCATAGGTCAACCTATTGACCTAATCCTTTGAAAAATAAAAATGCATCACTAATAGGGTTGAACCTGAGACCTCTTTGTTATGGTGTATGCCTTACCACTAGGCCAATACTTTTGTTGTTGAATACTTGTGAATTGAATAATTGTTACCCTGAGTCTTGATCGGATACGTTGGAAAGTTATTTCAATAATCTGTTAGATTTTGAAGTAAAAACATAGTTTTATGTCAATGATTGATATGATTATGATGATAAACTATTATATATGCTATGAATTATTATGGGTTTTTGATTGAATACCATGGTTCTTGTTTCCACCATAATTTAAGAACCGTGAATTCGATTGCTATGAGACTTGAAGCTTTGGAAAGATAATCCAATGGGATATTGTATGGTGACGAGAGGCCATAAATTAAATAAGGATGCTTGGTAGGGCTGTGTAATGGTTTCATACCTTATGTGAACTACTTACATGTGATTTATGTTTAACTTGTTTGTGCCTTATATACGTTATGAATTATAGCATATTGCATGCTTTATTTTGTGGATTGTCGTGTGGTTTATGTAATAACATGATGAAAAGTATATGAAGGTGAGTGAGGAAAACTAGGATTATAACTAAGTAAATTAAATAGAAAGATAACTTAGGTTATGAAAATGACTTAGATGGCGATACTTGGACGCAAAGTGCCTCGGTGTGTACCGTGGACGAGTAGTCACTATAGTTTTAATTTAGTAACGAACTAAAATTCTTTGTATGAGACATGATTTATTTTTATGAGAATCGGTGGTTATGAATCACCTAGTGATTATCTGATAATCACGTTGTGTTGATGAACTAGTCATGTATTCAGAAACAACCCTATTGTAGTGTCGTTCCAAAGTTTGAGACTTATGAAAAGTAAGAATTGGGATTTTTGCACTATTGCTTCGCATGTTCAACCAAATGGGTTAGAGTCCCATAGTGCAACCAAATGGGTTAGAATCCCATATATTCAACCAAATGGGTTAGAGTCCCATAGTGCAACCAAATGGGTTAGAGTCCCATAAAAAATATGAAAGCATCGACTCTTTGCTTGGGTTTGAGTCCCATGGAAGAATATGAAATCCACAAGAAAGTCGAAGTATGATACATGGATCTGTTACCCGTGTCGATAATCCTAGATGTAGGGTTGGCCAGGGAAAGATGCCTTGGTAGGTTTTCGAATAATGATTGCTTTGAGTTGGTAAACTCAAGTGTACATGTTTCCATACAATGCAATAATACCCTAGTTGCTTAAATCTTTATCTTTTGAAGACTTGAGTTAGGAAATCGATTAGAAACCTATAAAGTCGAGTGAATCCGTAGGATATAAGAACTCACTGATATTATTATCTCACCCCAATATTGTTGTTGATTTTCAGGTATTGTTTGCATGTTATTTTATGTAAGAGGAGTTGTGCATTGATTTTTCAAGGGATGCTGATTATTGTGATCTTCCGCTATGGAGTTGTGTAATATAAAGATAATGTACATAGTTCTTACATTTTATTATTAGGATTTATTGTATAACATGTCTCTTTGATGTACTTAGTTTGGACATGTGTATATAATGATTCCATTAGGCTCTTATGTTGTGTTCAAAAAATTAATGCTTGTATGATATTATTCTAGATATATATTATACGGGTTGTTACAGTTGGTATCAAAGTAGGTTGATTCTCGACCTAGTCTTGAAACATCATAAGCAAATCTCCTTTTGCCTCATATGTGTGTCTAGCCAACATGATTCTTAATATCACAATATGTAGTATTGGGCCTGATCAACCTAATTCTATGTATGTGGTAGGTAGGATCTTGGTTGAGCGACCACGAGGACTTCGAAGTGTTGGTGGAACCTGTACTTTGAGGGTAGGCTCAAGCCAAGAGTTAGAAAGTAAGGAAAATAGGTTAGCTCAGTTGAATTTTCAGTAGGAGTAATGATTCGGGTAATATGGATTTGAAGAGTAATGTATTGTTCAAGCAATCCTGTAGTGTTGATGGAGTCGGGAAGTTGAGGATTCCTATCAGATGAATCAGTGTAGTTTTGAGAAATATGTGAATTTGCTAGGAGAAAAAGATTGATCCACTTGTGTGGGATACTTGTTATAAGTAATTCCATACAAGGAGGAGGAATGACGGTTTTTGTTGCATGTATGCTATGAGGTCTGGAAGTGAGGTAGTACATTGGTGTTTCAGCTTCTAAGGTCATTAGGGAATACTGAAAGAACGAGAGTATTTTAGAGAGTATGTACAAAGTGGTACCTTCTAAGTAGTTGAGAGCTTGAGAGATAAGTATGTTCAATATCTTTTTAAGAATCTAAGACAGTGGCGAAGTGTAAGAGGAGGCGTTATGGAAATGTTGAGTTGCCCAAGAATCAGTTGAAAGAGATTTATGTCAAAGAAACAACAAGCATCATATAACGACAGAAGCTCTAATGTGATGGGTTGAAGGGGGTTTGTATGGAGATATAGGGCAAGTAATTTGGATTCAAGGAAATTCTAGTAGAAAAGTTCTATTATTGGAGTTAAGGGGCTTACCTTAGAAAAGAAGTAGACTTAGAGTTTGGGAGTAGTGTAAACCCTACATTACAACTATCATAATGGAATGCACTTCAGATAAGGGCACTATAGAGTTATAAGGATTTTTATTGAGGCTAAGATAAGAGCGTGTAATTGATGATCATTCGCATATGGAGAATTTTAGAGGATTGAGTGTAGTGGAGAAAGTTAAACTTTGGTATTAAGAGAAGTATGTGATAGTAGCATTATGGTCACAAGTATGTGTGATTGATTCCTTGTCTTGAGATGGATGCGAAGTAACACACTTTTTGCTGAGTAGTAAGTCTTGTGTTATGAGAAGTCTGAGTTTGTAGTATATAATGGGAGATAAGCCAAGCTTGAGTACGAGAACTAAGTGTAGAATGTGAAACAAACTATGTTGTATGAACTCATGAGGAGGCGACGAGGATTGTCTGTAGCAAGTCATTTAGATAAGTAACCACGATATGATGAAGTGTGAAGCAGGTATTGGTTTGGAGGATAATTCCAGTCATAAGTGTGTGGTAATGTTAAGGTTCATCTTAAGTGCACCTTCTTTGAATTTCAAGAGTAGGAGTGGCATATTAGAAGTTTGATTGTTATTTATCTTCCTGAGTAGTGTTTAGGGGGTTGATCACGGGTATGGCATTCATACCTTGTTGGAACTCAGGGTATCCTAAATATCATTAGTGTACCATTATGGATGTGCAGGGTTGAGAATAGAGTTGGAAGTTGTGGTGTGCCAAGTTGATAGTTTTGGAATTAGAATTTTTGAAAGTGTAATTATGTAGTTGATCATATGTAGAGATATCATAGAAGTCAGGTGTTTTAGGAGTTGATCATAAGGAGTGAAGCTGGAATAGACTTATCAAGTGGTGATCTTGAGGAGGCTAGTTCAATATATTTCATATGTGTTAATAAGGCGTAAAGTGATTAGTTCGAGTATGGCATTGGTTATATTCTCTCATGTTCATGGCCTCATATGTAGACTCCATGAGAGAGGTACCTGATGGGTGCAATGATGTTTTACCATTTTAGAAGGATTCATGAGGTGTTCTTCGAAAGAGGAACGAGAATTAGATATTCCAGAAGTTAAACATGTAACTCATATTGTATATTAGCAAGAGCATGAGCTAAGCTTATGGAAGATGGAACATGACGATTGAGATGAATGATTTTTGGATGGGAAGTGCAATGTTATCTCCAGACGTATATGTAGTATGGTGTGGCTCTATGAGTAGTATGGGAACTCACAACTTCATTTAAGATAACTTAAGGTTCCTTGGAAGTGGTGTCTCATTAATGACTTGAAGTTCATTGATGGTGTTATTTTGTTATTGATTGAGATTTTTTGTCAGCATAAGCCTTGGACGAATCAAAACCCTATAAGAGGATTTGATATGGAATATAGTAACAAGAATCAGATATTTTCAAACTAATTTGGATGGGTTGATTTGAGCACAGGGAAAATCTGAATGTTATACACTTTTATGGTTGTAGTCGCGTGACTCATGCATATCTATCTACCAGAGGATGTTGGTAATATTCTAAACTTTTGTGTGTCAACAAGAAAGGTATTCTAATAATGGATTATGGTAAGGTCCTATTACCGCTTTGGGTGGTGGGCACTCTGGAGGATAGACATGATCGTCTATGCAGACTGTTAGCTAAACAATAGTGCCTAGAAATACCGGGTGTTCTACAAACATAATCAGAGTAGCACAGTGGAGGGTGGTGGACGAAAGAGGTCAATCAAGTTTATGAAAGATCATGGAGATATTTACTTGTAATAATGGAAGACAATCTCGTGATAAGGGTGCTATTTTATTGGAGTAGTACGAGAGAAGTAAAGCAATAGGTGTAGATGTTGCAGTATATAATACCAGGTTTAGTGAAATTGATAAGGATAATAGTTGATGGACTGTAAAGTTTGTCTTAATTGTTGAAGGAATTGTCAGAGAAGAGTCGTTAGTACTGTGTGTAGTCAAAGAATCAATAAATTATCTCATGAAGACCTGTTGAGTGATGATTATCCAAATCAATATAAGATATCGTGGTTATGTTTTGTGTGACTCAGTATAAAAAGGGAGTTGTAGAGTTGTAGATTCCGAAAGGAAAGTGACCAAGTGATTCAGAGCGGTGCGTCAGATAAATTAAGTGGGAATAAGGTTAAAAGGTAATCCAATATTGGAATGAGAATATGGTTAAGACCATGAAGTATCGAGAGTTCACAAAAGAAGGAAGTTTTCCAAGGAAGGTAAGATGGAAGAATGAATATGTCAGAGGTTTGAAATTGAAGTAAAGTCAAGTGTTAACCTTAGACGATGATGGAAGAAGTGTTTACTTGTTGAGTGAAGGAAATTCGGGGGAGAATTTCAATTTAAGGGGGAGAATGTAATATCCCATATATCCTTAAATTCTCAATTGGTTTTTAGTTGAGACCAATTGAGATTCTATGTACTCTAACTATTGTAAGTTGGGACAAATAGAGTAACCAGTGGACTCAGAAGAGATAAATTAATATTAAAAGATACTGACCATTATTAATAAGTAGAATATGAGACATTTTGGTAACATTAATAATTGATCAATTGTTACTAGAAGAAAAAATATCAATTGAGATATTTTGTATTACTACCTAATATTATAATACATATTGGTTATATGTTATATATTTATTTGTGTGGTGGAAAAGATAAGAGAGGAATATACGTGGATAGGAAAGAGGAAAGATAAGAATGAGAAAAGGAGAGAGTTATTAGATAGGGAAAGGTAAGAAGGAAAACATGAAGAAGAGAAAAGAAGAAGACAAGAGAAAGAGAAAGGGGAAAGGAGAGAAGAAGAGGAAGAAAGGAAGAAGAAGGGAAAAGCTTATGGATTCATCACCATCACCAACTTCATCTCTATTTCATCTATATCATCATCATCTTCTTGAATCATGTGTGTTCTAGTTAGAACTTTATGCTTTTAGGATTTAGGATTTATGTTGGATCCATAGAGTGATTAGTAAGATTCATGATAAGTGTTCTATCTTGGTTATCAAACTTCCATGAATACATGATTTACTCTTAATCTCTCTGTTTGTTTTGTTCTTGTGATTGAATGTTGTTGTTCTTGTTGAGATTATGAACATCATGAACTTGAGAAAACAAGGAGATATATATATATATATATATATATATATATATATATATATATATATATATATATATATATATATATATATATATATATATATATATATATTGAAAATGATTTGAAAAATGAAAATGTGCCACCAATGGAGGATGAACCCATGACCTCCTTGTTATGGTGTATGCCTTACCACTAGGCCAATGATTTTGTTGTTAAATACTTGTGAAATGAATAATTGTTACCTTAAATCTTAATTAGGTTAGATTTCTAGGTAATTTGAGCTTCGTATCTCCGTATGACGCACAGTCAGATGCATTGGAAAGTTATTTCAATGATCTATTAGATGGTGAAGTAAACACATAATTTTAATGATTGATAGGATTGTGATGATAAACTATTATGTATGCTATGAACTATTATGGATTGTTGATTGAACACCATGGTTCTTGTTTCTACCATAATTCAAGAACTGTGAATCCGATTTCTATGAGACTTGAAGCTTTGGATAGATAATCCAATGGGATATTGCATGGTGATGAGATACCATGAATTAACCATGGATGCTTGGTAAGGGTTTGTAATGGTTTCATACCATATGTGAACTACTTACATCTGATTTATGTTTGACTTATTTGTGCCTTATGTAGGTTATCAGTTATAGCGTGATGCATGCTTTATATTGTGGATTGTTGTGTGGTTTGTGTATTAACATGATTAAAAGTCTATGAAGGTGACTGAGGAATCCTAGGATTATAACTAGGTAAATGAACTAGAAAGATAACTTAGGTTATAAAAATGACTTAGATGACGATACTTGGACGCGAAGTGCCTCGGCGTGTACCGTGGACGAGTAGTAGCTTGAATTATAATTTAGTCACAAATTAAAATGCTTTGTATGGAACATGATTTATTGTTATGAGAATTTATGGTTGTGAATCATCTAGTGATTAACTGATAATCATGTTGCATTGATGAATTAGTCATGTATTCGGAAACAACTCCATTGGAGTTCCGTCCAAATTTTGAGACTTATGAAAAGTAAGAATTGGGATTTTTGCACTATTGCTTCACATGTTCAACCAAATGGGTTAGAGTCCCATATGTTCAACGAAATGGGTTAGAGTCCCATAGTGCAACCAAATGGATTAGATTCCCATAGAAGACATGGGTGCAACGATTCTTATCTTGGATACGAGTCCTATGGAAGAATATGAAATCCACAAGAAAGTCGAAGCATGATACAAGGATCCGTGACCCGTGTCAATAATCCTAGACACAGGGTTGGTCGGGGAAAATACCTTGGGAGGTTTCCGAATAATGATTGCTTTGAATTGGTAAACTCAAGCATACATGTTTCCATACAATATTATAATCCCCTAGTTACTAATGTCTTTATATTTTGAAGACTTTATTTATGAACTCGATTAAAAACCCTATTTCTTATGTTAAGGTATACCTAATATATATTACACATCGTAGTATTAATATTTGAATTTTACTAAACTGGTTTATCTTAGAGATCTAGGAGGGGTTGTTTGTTTTATATTTGAAAATTTGATTTAGGCAGAAATAAAACTTTCTTAACTTTGGACATCATGTCTATTTCATATTCAACGTACTGCAAGTATAGACAAAATGAAAACCAACTTTACATATTCGCTGATGATTGTGTTTCGAGATGGCCTATGATATCATACCACACACAACATGAAGACAAGAAACATACCATTATTTAATCTCAATTGCAACAATTCAACTTCAGGAAAGAAATAATTCTAGAATCGAATTTGTTAAAGACCAGAAACATACCGTGATGCTGAGTTCAATTTCAATTTTAATTGATTTCATACAAAAAAGAAAAAGAAAAAAAAAAGAATAATCAATTAATTTTTACAGACACGGAAAGAGAGTCGCAACTTCTAATCATATATTAACAACAAATAATTGAGTCATAAATCATATAACTAAACTCTAATATCATATGTAAGTGAAAAAATTCATTGATCAATTATATGCAATTAGAACATCAACACTTACTTGTTGAAGATATGATTCGAGAATAAGGGTATCTGTTCTTGTCACATAGATTCGGAATCCTAAAAAAAAGATTATTGACTAGATCTTCCTTTGTATCTCACACTCTTGTTCACAACTCTCAATGGGGCAAGATGTAGAGCAGTCACTTATGTTTCTGATTATGTGATTAGAGAAAGGACCTAACCACATAATATATAACCCTAGTCCCTACTCATTATGGACCAAATGTTAAGGCCCACACTTTTGCCCATAACAATCAGGTTCACATACTCAGACTTTAATTAAAAAGATCACTTAAACAATAAAGGAGCCTACTTATGCACCCCATCAGAATCATGATTACCCCATTTAAAAAACCAAAATAACAATTGACTGCAACCCACAAAATATGAGATAAATCTAACAAGTTGTCATCCGAATATAATGAGTTTTGTTGAGTGCAAGCTTTACTTGAGCCATGATCTTAGAGATTGATAATTTGAGGCTTGGAGGATGATTCCTATGTTTGAATTTGTTTCTCAATTACCAAATTTGATTGATGATGAAAATGAATGATGTTTTCATTACTAAACTACATTATTTTAATCTACCATTACTCTAGAGTTGCCACCAATATCCAAGGATAGAGGTAGGTTGATGGTATTGAATTTCCTGCCAGGTCGGTTCTAGAGATGCTTTGCAAAATTGCAGTGAAATAAAACGTGAGTCGTGTTTTCTATCTCACAGTTGTAGAGACTAACACTTAGAAACCATTGTAACTCCTCTTCTCATGGTTGGCTCAACAAATTTGGAGGCCTAAGACAAAATTTAAAATAAAACATTTTAAAAATAAAAATATATATCATTAAAATTTATATTAATTTATTATTTTAAAATAAAAGAAACCATCAATGAATTTTTAAAATATTATTTTATTTAATTAAGTATGTAAATAATATAAAATTATTTAATAATCTCTAAAATATTTTAATTTTATTAATTGAATTTTTAATTAATATTAAAAAATTATAATGTTACTTTTTATCATCTTAATAGTGCGAGCTAAATTTTTTAATTTTATGTACTTTTTGAGCCACATAATAAAAATAATTACTTACTTACTATATTATATAATTCAAGAATTATATTAAAAAATGAGTATTATTTTAAAAACTTAATTTGAAATTATTCATTAAAAATATTTATTTGTATGGAAATAATACTAGATCTTAGTCAATTTTTTATGACCAAATAAAAATATATAAGCTATTAAAATAAAAGTTACATAATTTTCTCAAATAAACAATAAACATCTATTTAACATTAATTTTTCCTTTTTAATTAAAAAATAATTTATAAAACTTTAATAAATAATTAATTATACCATAAAGGTATTGTTAGATCAATGGTCAATGTCATTGAATGAAAATGTGCATGTAATTAAACCACATTAATCATTATAAAAGTTGATTAAAGAAAAGGAGAAAAATGAGACTAAAAATCTACCCTAAAATTGATTAAAGAAAAAAAGAAAAATGAGACTAATAATCTAACCCTAATGGGAGTTGAACCATTGTATTCTAAGATGTATGAATGGAGTTTTACCTCTGGCCAGTAGATCGAATATGTCAAGAAAATTCTATTGTTGAGATATATTTATGGGAATTACTATCTAGATCCCATGGAGTGCTCCCCCACCACCATGAAAAATTACAATTGCCTCTATATTTCAGAGATACTTCTTGGGGCGCACCATTTTTACACAGTCCTTAGCGTAAATTGGCAAACCACCCTTATTTTACCAACATTTAGTCTGAAGATGCATCTCCATAAAAAATTTTAATTCAAAATTTAGTGATTTTTTCAGAGATGCATCTTCAGACACGTCTGTTTCATATACTCACATCAGACCCTTCCCTCTTCCTCCTTTATTTTCTATAAAAACAAAAACAAACCTCATTTGAGCTCTTTTGCTGCAAATTTATTTACAAACCTCATTTGAACAAGTTGCTTCAAGATTCTTCAAGTTTACTCACTCCATTCTACTTCATTTGTTGCAAAGTCACTCATTAGATTCAAGCTTCTCAACCACAACTATAATTTGGTAAGTTTCTCATTTCATTTTTTTAGGATTTGAATGATGTTTTAAGCAACATACATTGTTTAAGTTGCATTAGATAATAGTAAATTTCAAATAGGTAGCTGGTATAAATATGCATTCCCATTTGGTGTAAGTTTAGGGCATAAATGGGGTTTCTTCCATTGCTAAAAATTGCGAGGTCATCCAGAGATGCATCTTAGATTTTTTTCTGAACTGGTTTTGGAGATGTATCTTTGGATTTTTCCTGACTATATTTTAGTTGAATTTTGATGTGATTATTTTGGTTTTATTACATGGGGTGCTGGCTGGAAATAACCAGGACAAAATTAGGCTCGCCCACATGTCCCAACACACGTTTGTACGGCATGGAGGGTTGGGGCAGGGCCATAAGTCGATGATACCTCGTTTGATGGTTCACAAGGTCGAGGTTCACAACCATCTAGTTTTACTTCTCATAGTCACCTGTCTCAAACATCTAGTTCATGGGGAAACGTGTCCCTAGCCTATGAAGCCCTAAAAGCCCCTTGAAGGCCTTGAAGGCCAAGAGGAATTTGTTGCTAATGCCCCTGTAGATTGTTATCGAGGAAGCCCATTTGACACTTTCTTACATCATCTCTATGGACACCAGGCTACTAGGCATGTCTGTGAAGGATATATCCAATTGTCTAGCATGTGGGCCCAATATGATGTATTTGTATCTTCTCGAGTGAGTGATGCACCAATTTAGTTATTTGCACATTATTCTAAGACACCCCCTCAGAGTCTGCTCCTCCCACCGTCTATCGCAGAGATCTTGATGCGATACTTAAGGATTTCGATAGTGATTTGGTACCAGAGGACTATCGTAGGGTTTTTGCACATGGATACATGAAATGGTTTTATAGGGTGTCACATCCTATCATGAGACTCGATGCTTTTGGAAGGCCACTGACCATCTAATGAGGAGGTACTAGAGGCTTGGGATGACCACACCCAGGGCGTAAGCATTGTGTGTCAATGTATTATGGATATGAGGATATTGGGCATAAAGGCAAAAATTTTGAGGAAGGAAGTCCCTAGTTGACCCTCTTAGAAGGCATTATTGGTGAGACACAAAACGCCTTGCAGTACAGACGGAGAACCCCGAGAGGTATATGTAACACTCCAGTTTTATTATAATTTTTTATTTGAATTTCAATATTTTTATTTAATTATTGGTTTGAAGGGAGTATTTATTTAGTTGGGTAATGATAATTGGAAAGAATTACTTTAACTTTAATTTTAGAAAATTAGTGTGGAAAATTGGAATAAGTGGGTTTGGGAGGAAAATATAAAGTAATTGAAAATTGAGGAAGTAAGTAGAATTAGTAAGTAGTGAAAACCAATTAGAATTAGATGTTATTTTATTATAAAATAGAAAAAGGAGAAGAGATAGTGCAGTACATGAAATTGTGAGAGAAAAGAGTAAGAGAGAAAAGAAAAGCCCTAGTAGAGAAAGAGTGAAGAGATGGAGTTTCCATCATCAAAATCCAAACTTTTTCACGAATTTGAGGTAGGGGGATTGTTCATCTATGGGTGTTAAAGGATGTGGGATAAACAGGGATCCTTACCCTCTTTTATTTTGTTTTTTCTTTTCCACCATGGTTGTGAAATTTGGACCTTGAAGGGGTCTGTGCAAAAACCCTTAGGTTGATATTGTGGATTCAATGCTGTGACTTGTTAATGGCTGTTTTTTATGTGATTTTTTTTATGATTGGACACCATAATAAAATTATAGATGATGTAGTTCATATCTATAGGTTGTGCGTTGATGAAAAAGCAAGTTGAATAGATGTGATAATGTTGAATTGGTGTTATGAAGTATTAAATTATCAATGATTTAAATACCATGAGTTACTATATATTTTGGGGATGTTGGAAGTCAAATTTTATAGTTTGGAGTCTGATGCAATGTTGAAAAATCAGAGAATTAGCATAAAATCGAGAAGAGCAAAAATGCTCCTAGAAGATACTACGAATTGTAGCAGCTGCTATGGATGGATGTAGCAGCCCTCTGATTTTTATACTAGAGTGAAAACAAGATAAGGGGGAGGGAAGGGCATCCATTACTGGCCATAACGGATGCTACGGGGGGGGGGGGGGGGGGGGGGGGCGGTATGGGGGCGTAGTGGGCGTAGTAGTGGGGGGGGGGGGGGGGCGTGTAGTTTTCGGGGGCGTCTAGGGTCGTAGTAGGCGTAGTAGGCCTCTGGAATTTTGTATGGGAAATTCTATTTTGCGTAACGTGAGTTTCATAACTTCGATTGAGACGTGATTCAAAGCGTTGGGAAACTAACGTGTAGTAATACCTCATAGTAATGACATGTGTACATACTTCTAGAGAGAAGTTGC